>NW_007381719.1:8300-11474 GCF_000475195.1 Diaphorina citri | reverse complement strand
CTTTTCCACAAGTTTGGCCATGCCTCGGGATGAACTAGCGGGATTCCGGAGCGAAGCGACGGAATTCAGCTAGTAGATTATAATTATTATGGAAACACCTACGTATGCATACCTATTTAATATGCGTAGGTACCTAAATATATATTTATGCATATACCTACATACCTACATTACCTACGTACATACTCATATATCTGTTACACAGTGTAGATGGGAGAGTGATAAAGATGGAGAGAGAATGAGAGAGAGAGAGAGAGAGAGAAAGAGAGAGAGAGAAAGAAGGAAAGGGGGGAAGCCTCATAAATCTTTTCCATAAAAAAAGTTCACATTCACAGGGAAAAAGTCTTTGCTTTAAGCTATAAATTTCCACATATAGGAGATAGAGAGAGAGAGACAGAGAGATGGAGAGAGAGTGGGAGAGACAGAGAAGGTAAACAAGAAAAAACAGATAAAGGGAAGGTACCTATAGTAGGAGAAGTCGGAAAGAGAAAAACGAGGACAGAGATAGAGAAATAAAAAATTGCAAAAAAGAAAAAGAGAGGAAAGTTAGTACGAGAAAGAGAAGAAGAATATGAGAGAGAAAGATTAAAAGTATAGGGAACATACGAGAGAGAGAGAGAGAGAGAGAGAGAATGAGGAAAAAATGTGACTGAACAGGAGAGTATGAGTCAAAATCATAAGAAAGAGGGAGAGAGACAGAGAGAGTGTAAAAAATAAGAAAGAGAGGGAATGAGGAAATGTGATTGGAAGAGAAGGAGATGTACGAGTAGGTATCAACATCATGAGAGAGAGAGAGAGAGAGAGAGAAGAAGAAGGTATAATTTTCAAAGTCGCCCCAAGGGTACAATTTGAGAGAGAGAGAGAGAGAAAGGGAGAGAGAAATGAAGGGGGGGGAGAGTAGTTATCTTTATCTAGATGTAACATTTGTCAGGGTGTTATCATTGGAATGTCAGACATCTAGTTATTGTACTTATTGTTCAAATGTTGTTTTGTTTCTAATGTTCCCCACATTCTCATTTATTATGCTTTATTCTTTACTTAGACGACACCGAAGCGAATACAATAGTCCGTCCCTTATACCTTTTTATTACTATTGTAATAATAAAGGAAGGACGGACTAAAAATGGACGCGGCACACAAGAGATCAAGAAGAAACCGCCTTAACATTAAATCTTTAGAGAGTTCAAGCGTTTGGAAAGAACTTTGACAACTAACTGATAGGTGATAGACCTATCGCATAGATTTGATTAGGTACTCGGTAGGTATCTAGGTACCAGACGCGTAGCTGTAGGTGTATGTGTTGTACACTTGCCATAATCAGACGCGTGGTCTAAGTCGGGGCGCGACAGACATACCTTATTAATTTACTTACCTATGACCTTTTTATATATTTTAGCTATGGTAAATAAATGGATTCCACAGCTTAATAGAATTTTCCGTGTTTATTTATGTACACTTTTTATTTTTTAATTAAAGTGACAGTAAATGTAAACAGAGAAATAAAGAAGCCAAACAGACCAAGATAATAGCTTGGAGCGAAGAACAGAGAAAGAGAGAGAGAGAGAGAGAGAGAGAGAGAGAGAGAGAGAGAGAAGAATGACTAAACTGAGGGACCTGGGGCGCGGTCCTCATATTACGGTGAATAGGAATGACAGCTGCTGAGCTGCCTTGGATTTGGAAATGGTTTGGGAAGCCCTGACAGCGGAAACTGTCACTTACATAATGAATTGTTTTTCAAAAAAAAAAGAGAGAGAGAGAAGAAGAGGAGAAGGAAGAAGAGAGAGTGAGAGAGAGAGAAAGAGGAGAAGGAAAAAGAGAGAGTGAGAGAGAAGTGGAAAGCAGGAAAATATTGTCAGTTTAGATGGAAAATCCTCTTATGCCAATATGTATTACAAGTATTAGAACATGGAGAAAGAATGGGCATGGGAGAGGGGGAGGAGAGGTAGGGGTATGTAAATGTAAGGTAACAATACAACATTGGAAGGTAGGTAAGTGTGGGAGTGAACAGCTTTAGAGAAAAATAAGAAGATGAAGAAGAGGGAAAAATGAAAAGAAGAAGAAGAGGAAGAAGAAGAAGAAGAAAACGATGAAGGGAGGAAGAAGAAATGTGACGTGAGATACTTGAAAAGGTAGAAAAATACCAGAAGAGAGAGAGGGAGAGAGAGAGAAAGAGAGAAGTGAAGGAAACCTTGATTGGATCCTTAGGGTAGAGAAGGAATATATTGAAGGGCGATTTACATAAATGTACCTAACCCAATACAATACAATATTGAACGAATGAAGTGAATTCTAAGTTTCGTCTCGATGATTTTGCATTTATTTGTTTGTCCGTGTGTTTGTTTGTTCCATGATACTGAAATATTATTCATAGCTGTGTCCGTCCGAGAGACCTAGACAGTTGGAAGCTTTTTCCGCTCCATATGTTCCGTCTGTCTGTCAGGCAAAGCGTGAGTCGCCAACCTTAGGATAACTCTGTATAGCCCGTCACAGTTAACATAGCTCTACCATTCATAGTATACCAATACCAATACTATACAATAGCTATGCTCATAGGTTAGTTTCAAGCGTGTCTACCAGAGCAACCAAAAGACATTCTGGGTTGGAAGTCGGCTGGGGCAACATCGAGTTAGTAAATAAAGTCCGACATCAGCTGTTAGTTTAGTTAAAGTAACCAGTTGTGTTTAGTTTTATTCTCCAAGTCTTCCCCAGCCACCCAGCATCGGTCGCCAGGTCCGGGCCGACCCAAAAAAAAAAAAAAAAAAAAAAAAAAAACGGGAAAAAATAAAAGTGTAAATGTACCTTATTGAGTACCTAATGCAGCTATTTTGAATATTTTGGTACCTACATAGGTATTATAATCCATCGGCATCGGTTTGAAGTGTGGTAAACGCAGCTATACGGAAAACGGAAACAAGTTGTAACAAGAAATTCACTGATTCTTGGAAAGAGAAGAAAGCAAAGCGTGAGAGTAGGAGATGGGGGAACGGGTTTAGTTTAGTCATTTAGTGTTCGCTTGACCGCTCGAGGGTTCGGTATGAAGTGGATTTGGGAAAGGAAAGAAGAGGTATTGGGAGGGGAGAGAGGAGGAGAAGGAGGGGAAGAGGAAAGTAGGGGAAAGGAAAGAAGAGGTATTGGAAGGGGAGAGAGGAGGAGAAGGAGAGGGAGAGGAAAGTA
>NW_007381719.1:0-2272 GCF_000475195.1 Diaphorina citri | reverse complement strand
CTCACGTCCCATACAAACTGTTATCCACCCCCCTCTCCTCTGCCGAAAGGAACTAAAGGCCGCCTAATATCATAAACACAGAGCTTGAAACCTCGTAAAACTTTCTGCTATAAGTTAAAAAAAGCTACGAAATTTTATGTTCTTTTATGTGAGCGCCATAAAATGGCAAAAACAAAATGGTGTAATGCAGCTATTCTCAACCTGCGGGCGCATGTGCCCCGCCAAGCTTTTCTGAGCGGCCTTTGGCAACTTAAATCCTATATTACTAAGCATCTTAACCTCAGCCCCAATCCAGTTACAAACCATACTCGACGGTGCCTAACTTAAGTTCTTCAGCTCTCAAGAGGGAACTTTTACCGAGCTAATTGGATCACTCAAATGTGGCCCGGGGACAAATAGGTTAAGTATTGCTGGTATAATGTGTAGATTCTGCCTATCTAATGTTATACTGTGTTCAATGGAGAGTTAGAAAGGTAGATGTTATTGGAGTTTTTATGTGTTGCTAGAGAAAATGCTATGCATAGTTATAAGGTGCAATATGTGTGAAAATAGAATAGACCTTGTTTATACTGCTTGCATAGGGCTGAAAAGTCCATTCATCCCTGCAGGAATAATTTTCAACCGGAATCATTGTATGTATAATGGGCTGACGCATTGTCGATGTCGCACGCCTAGATCAAGTTTTTGGCTACAAAATCCAACAACCTTTACGGAAGAACCAAAAAAATCTTTGCTTTTCTCGATTTGAGAAATCAAACCAATTCGTTCTTTTCTTATTTATTATAGGTAATTAGGTACCTCTCTCTCAGGTTACAATCTGGCGATTGGTTGGCAGCAGCAGTTTAGTTCTTCTCCTCCATTCATTCCGATTTTGAGCTAGTCGTTTCAGCTCCATGTAGTTCTGGCATCCCATATCGGTCTCCACATCTCTTATGTACTCCTTCCTGGGTCTCCCGCGTTGATTAGTTCCTTCAACCAATTCAACCATTCCTTCAATGAGTGTTAGCAGCATTCCTTCATGTCTTAGATTGTGTCCGATCCATTTAGCCCGTCTTGCACTGATGTTATTTATTTACGACTAAAATAATGTCATTAATAAATGTATTAATTAATTAATTTTATTGTCTTCTTTTCAGAGTTGGATGAAGCTGTACAGAAAGCTCGTAGTGAGGAGCTTACTATTCCATTCGGTGTGGGTGTGGCTGGTACCGTCGCTCAGAATAAGGAGATTGTCAACATTAAGAATGCCTATGAGGTAAGCGAATGGAATAACCTTATTGTACATCCTAATCAAACAAGACTAACCCTTACAAGAAGTCTTCATCCAACAATCTAAATACCATTGATACAAGGTTACCTAGAGGGAACTTATTGTCTTTAAGGAGATTGTCAACATTAAGAATGCCTATGAGGTAAGCGAATGGAATAACCTTATTGTACATCCTAATCAAACAAGACTAACCCTTGAAAGAAGTCTTCATCCAACAATCTAAACACCATTGATACAAGGTTACCTAGAGGGAACTTATTGTCCCGAAATCGAAGAAGAGGACAGGATATAAAGGCAGCCGTTCCGAGAACGCACCTTATCTGTTTAAGATAACATCCGCCCTCGGGAGGTAATGGAACCCGCGAACTAGCGCTTACAAGGCAGACATGCTAACTACTACAGGTAGGCTGACAGCTAAGGTTTATACTTTGTATAGTGACGGGGGGTTGTGACAATAAGCTAGCCGTCTACTCACATTATCCTCACCCAAGCTGAATCAGCACGCCATTGTCTCCATTCGGTGACAAGCTAGCCGCCTACTTACATTATCCTCACCCAAGCTGATTAGGGCCGGGAAAAGCCATCAGCACGCCATTGTACAGATCAGTGTTCTTACGGGACTACCACAAAAAATCCCAGACAAAGCCCAAAAAAATCCCAGAAGTCCCTCATTTTTTTTTTTAATCCCTTAAAATTCCCTTAAATTCTTATTTAATAAATTTCTTAAATTAGTACCTTCTACTAGTTCTACACTTCTACTATATACGTACCTCCAGATAGAAATGCCGCTACTGATCACTAGACAATAAACACTTGGACTCTGTGTAATACACGTACATATAGCATTTCTCGCCTTGTAATTCTAATCATAGAGTTATGTAGCTGAGTACGTAACTACGTATGTAGGTATATAGTCCCTATTCATGTTTCTGTTCCTGTAATAATCACTATTCTATGGCAATTCATACCCTTTTGAAGCTCTGTTCGCCTTTAACAATAGTT
>NW_007381718.1:0-11477 GCF_000475195.1 Diaphorina citri | reverse complement strand
TTGTCCAATGTCCCAGGAATATATTTCCAATCAATATCGAAATCAGCAAGAATTTTGAATAATACATTGAATTTTGATGGAAACAAGAGAAACCATAGAAGCAGTTAAATTTTTGTTAAAAGAAACAGTGAAGAAACAACAGAAGAAATTCGTGCAATGTACTTTTGACGTTCCCTCCTGTTTCTGTGTTTTTACCTCATGTTCCTGATATCTGTAGCCTTATGGCATACTAGTACCTATCTTACAGGACAATATTCCTGGAAGAGCAATGTTTTCGAGTCAATTTACGCCCTAAAGATGCTCTCAAAAGTCCTGAGAATCCATATGACCCTGATGAATAGAATTGAATACTTTCCCCTCTCCTCCGTAGGAGTCCTCCGAAAACGTTCTCTTTCTCTTTCTATTCCAAATTTCATTAGAAAAATAGAAACCCTTTTTCCTTAGTTCCTGGAATCGTTCTCAATGTTTGCTTATACTCTTTCTAAATCTTTTACCCTCGTTTGAAATCTTAATTTTCCTCACTTTCTTTTTAAGAAAAACTCTTCTTTTGATTGCCTTGATAAATAAAGAAAAATCTTTTGCCTTTTTCATTACCTCGAAGAAATGTTTCCTTTTCTTTTTTCGGGTGAAAAGTTTCAGTTTGTCTATTCATGTTGAGAAAAGACTCTACAGGCGCACTAGTGACCTGTTCACTGAAAGTGCTTTACAAATTTACGATTCGCATGTCACAAATGTTTTTTTTTTTTTTACATCACCATGACTGCATGTAATTCAGGACAGCACAGCACAGGACAGGACCCTCGAAGGCAAAATGTGAGGGAGCTACCTGTCTCTCTCCGATTACAATCTGGCGATTGGTTGGCAACACCAGTTTAGTTCCTCTCCTCCATTCATTCCGATCTTCAGCTAGTCGTTTCAGCTCCATGAAGTTCTGGCATCCCACATTGGTCTCCACTACTCTCCACATCCAAATGACATTATACTTTTGGGATTTGCGAAATGTAAAGTTCTGATGTTCTGCCTCGAACTGTTATTAAGTGCTCGGATAAAGGAACTTTTCAGTCTCATCGAGGAATCTTTGACAACAAGACATTTTCGCGGTACTCTTCGTGGAGACATCGGTATTCTGACTTTCTGACTACAATTTCCCGGATTAGAAAGACTTTAGCTTAGCCACTTCACCTGGACCGCCCCAGACAGCTATACAATACAGCTAAGGAGATAATTATGTTTCCCTATTCTGAACATGTCGGTAGCTATTTCCTTCACTTCACTAGAGCTGCTCGCTGCAGCTTTCCATCCGAGTTTTGTTTTCCTTGGAAATCCAATTTCTGCTTTTCTCCAGACAAGTAGGAGGAGAAGACAAGAGAGAAGAATAAGGAAAAAAGCAAAGAGCTAGAAGAAAAAGAGTGGTTGAAAAGGAACAAGAAGAAGGAGGAGGAGTAGGAGACAAGGAGGACGAGAAAAGAGGAGGAAAAGAAGATGGGGAACAAGAATTAAGGAGGACGGAAAGAATAAAAAGGCCAAGAAGAAATAGAAGGGGAAGGACAAAAGAAAAGGACCAAGAAGAAAAAGCGTTATAGGATAAGGAAAGTAAAAAAGCGAAAGAGAATAGATAGAGAGGAAAGAAAAAGTTTATATTTCGTTATTTATTCACGTCAGCTTATCCACATGTACAGAGGTGTATGAACTAGGAAATGATAAGAAAACCGTGAAAATAAAATGGAGAAAAGAAAAACAAACCAAAGTCGAAAAGAAGAGAAAAAACTTCAGACCATTCGGTATGTGAAAGTTTATGTTCTATTCATATTAGTTGAAAGTATTTAAAAGTACCTTTAAGGTATATTAAGTGTATTCTATGCATATTACTTTTAACTAATATGCATGGAATTTATCATGTACATTTGTTGAAATATGATTTTCTATGCATAATAAAAAAAGTAGTTATAGGTATTGTCCTAGAAACCTAGACTCAAGTGTGAAAAATTCGAGTTCATTCGACTTAAGGACTTTGTCAATATCAACAAAGTCTTCATTAAAAATAGAACCAACCAGAAAACCCACACAAAGTAGAGTTAATAGCAAAAGGCAAGAGAGAAGCCATCCAAGATCCAAGTTATCCCAAGTACCATGCGGGTATACCAGTGAAACTTTTCCTTTGTATCCTTCTCTTTCCCCTCTAAATATTCCTTCCCCTCCAAAAGTCCCCCCACCACTTAATCCTCCCCCCAACCTACCGTTATAATCCCCCCTCCACCCCCTCCATTATAATCCCCGGCGAGAAAAACACTTGGCAAAGTCAGTGGCAGTAGGTTTTTATGTTATCTTGAAAATGTATTATTTATTCAGTCGCACACATAAACTTCTGATCCTCTCCCTGTCCTAATCCTAACCCTACTCTACCCGACCCTGTCCGGACCCTGTTCCTACCCTCCCCTGGACCCTATCCCTTCTCCGGACAATGCCTTATCCACCCTTGTCCTTAATCCTTTCGCCTTTACTCTGGCTCCTTTCAGGCTTTGCTTGTTTTCTTAGGGAAACAAAAAACTTTTATGTTCATACAAACTCTCTTTCTCCCTCTCCCTGCCTCCCTCCCTCCTAGAGTGAACATATAAATTATCTCGTCGAAACATTTGGTGGAGATGTATAAGTAGCTCCAATTATGTGAAATACAGAAGAAACTATTAACTGAACTCAAACTATTAATTCTGAAATATAGAGCTACTTCTTCTTGGGAGACTAATACGGCTTTCTCCTATCCTGTCTTCCTTCACTCTTCGCTTTCGATAAAAGACCTCAGTGCCAGCCTAGTTAGCTTAGTTGGTAGTGCGTCTGCCTTGTAAGCGCTAGGCCGCGGGTTCCATTTCGCCCGGGGCGGATTTTATCCTGATGGGATAATGTTCGTTCTCGGAACGGCTGGCTTTCTCCTATCCTGTCTTCCTTCACTGTTCGCTTTCGATGAAAGACCTCAGCAGTTACAGTTTGAACTCGGCTTAGGTTTAACTCTTGGATTCATGAATCTGATTGGCTGAAACTTGTGAAATCAACCAATCACATTGCTCCATCCAAAAGTTAAACTTAAACTTAGTTTGAACTCTGATGGTGGCCCCGGTCATCAGGGGAAAGGACATTGATGCTCTTCCATCTGTTAACTGTTTACTGTTGATACAAATAGAACTCAACCAAAATCAGAATCAACCAAAAAAGCGTTCAATAAAATGTTGACGACCTTTCAAATGGAAGTATTCGTTGGAGTATGACGTATATCATGAAGTAAAACAGAATGGATCCTTGCTGACACGTCTCTTAGAAGACCATCATCTATCTTTCACCTTAATCCAGATTTCCAGAACCGATGACCTATACAATGGACAGTACTGCCCTCTAAATCTTCCTTCCCCTCCAAAAGTCCCCCCGCCACTTAATCCTCCCCCAACCTACCGTTATAATTCCCCCTCCATTATAATCCCCGGCGAGAAAAACACTTGGCAAAGTCAGTGGTAGTAGGTTTTTATGTTATCTTGAAAATGTATTATTTATTCAGTCGCACACATAAACTTCTGATCCTCTCCTTGTCCTAATCCTAACCCTACTCTACCCGACCCTGTCCGGACCCTGTTCCTACCCTCCCCTGGACCCTAACCCTTCTCCGGACAATGCCTTATCCACCCTTGTATCTCTTCCCCTCCAATCGTTTTGTCTCTTCCCCTCCATTCCTTTTACCCTCCTTCCTTTCATTTCACCCCGACTTTATTCATTTTACATCTCGTATCCTCTCTCAATTTCACCTCCCTCTTCTTTAGTTTACTACCTTCCTTACAATCGTTTTCCCCCCTTCTCCTTATTATTATTACCCCTCCCTCCTTTTATTTTTCTCCTTCTTATTCATTTCACCTCTTCCCCTCCATTTGTTTAACCATCCCTTCTTTATCTTCTTTACAATTAAAATTGCATAATTAACAACCTGCTCCTGCATTTAAGCTGCCAGACGACAGCATGCAATCAATCAACCTGACGAACATATTGCTAGTATAAGTACATGTTATTTTGATTATGTATGTGGTGAACATTTTGAAGAAGTTCGAAAATCACTTTCACCGAACTTCGGTATTAATTAAGGAATTCAGGCTTAGAGGTTTAGCCAACACCTGAAAGCAGCCTAAGACGCGTTTCGTTCTTATTGGAACTCATCAGTTAGACAAAGCTCTCAGGTGCTGGCCAAGAATTTGGAAGTGCTATTTTTATACTCTTCAGAGATGGAAATTGTGGAGAAACGAGAACCTGCGTTTCTATGTAAGATTTTATTTAATGTTAAGTGTTGTTGTGAGCGCCACAGAGGTCTAATCCATAAAGAACTTTGAAGCTTACAGTCTGCACTTTGAATTTTCGCAAAACACCAAAGCCAAATATTCTAGGCTGTATCGTCTACAGAAATGGGAATTCGGATATTTCAACAACGAATTCTGTCTTATCAACATCAACATTTAATAGTTGAACCTTCCCTCAGTTCTTCACAGAGTAGGAAGTCCCGCTGCATAGAAGGTAAAACCCCCCTAGAAGGTGTATCACAGGTAGTGAACGAGTCTTTTTTTTATATCAGTACTTTTTTGTGGAGGGTAACTCTTGACGTTAATTTTTTAACACGAAGTGTTTTTTTGGGGGGATATGAAATACAGAAGAAACTATTAACTGAACTCAAACTATTAACTGAAATATAGAGCTACTTCTTCTTGGGAGACTAATACGGCTTTCTCCTATCCTGTCTTCCTTCACTGTTCACTTTCGATAAAAGACTCATCAGGCCTAGGTTCATCAAGGGGGCCTGAAACCATTTCTGTAGCAAGGGAAATTTCAGGCTGTTTAAGGTCCCCCAGTCAGCCTAGTTAGCTTAGTTGGTAGTGCGTCTGCCTTGTAAGCGCTAGGCCGCGGGTTCGATTCCCGCCCGGGGCGGATTTTATCCTGATGGGATAATGTTCGTTCTCGGAACGGCTGGCTTTCTCCTATCCTGTCTTCCTTCACTGTTCGCTTTCGATAAAAGACCTCAGCAGTTATAGTTCGAGCTCGGCTTAGGTTTAACTCTTGGATTCATGAAGCTGATTGGCTGAAACTTTTGAAATCAACCAATCACATTGCTCCATTCAAGAGTTAAACTTGAACTTAGTTTAAACTCTGATGGTGGCCCCGGCCATCAGGGGAAAGGACATTGATACTCTTCCATCTGTTAACTGTTTACTGTTGATACAAACAGAACTCAACCAAAATCAGAATCAACCAAAAAAGCCTTCAATAAAATGTTGACGACTTCTCAAAATAATGGAAGCATTCCTTGGAGTATGACGTATATCATGATTATCATGAAGGAAACAGAATGGATCCTTGCTGACACCTCTCTTAGACTTAGAAGACCATCGACCATCATCCATCTTTCCCTTTGATCCAGAATTCCAGAACCGATGACCTATACAATGGAGCAGTTGCAAATGGGTAAATATTATTAATAAAATCTTTATCTCTCTCTCTCTCTCTCTCTCTCTCTCTCTCTCTCTCTCTCTCTCTCTCTCTCTCTCTTCTAGACAAAGAAACGAAGACAGAAGATGGAGGGTTGGGGGCGAAGAAACGTTCATAATTTAATATAAAAAAAAGAACACGAGGAAAAGAGATAGACAAAGTGGGAGGGAGAGGGGGAGAGGGTGGGAGGGAGAGAGAAGACAGTCCTTGAGATATTAACAGGAAAAACAGTTTCTCTTCTTTTCTCTCTCGTGAGAAAATTAAAAGTACAAGATGTTTCAATCTGAAGATCGTCTGAAGTTTTATCCCCCCTCCCTTCCCCTCTTTTATGCGTTAATACTTCCCCTCCAATCGTTTTGTCTCTTCCCCTCCATTCCTTTTACCCTCCTTCCTTTCATTTCACCCCGACTTTATTCATTTTACACCTCGTATCCTCTCTCAATTTCACCTCCCTCTTCTTTTTTAGTCCGTCCTTCCTTTACTATTACAATAGTAATAAAAAGGTATAAGGGACGGACTATTGTATTCGCTTCTGTGTCTGTCACTCGCTCGCTCGGTCTGTCGGTCGGTCGGTCGGTCTGTCTGTCCCCATAGAAGGACTTATCCAAACCTGGTCGACCTATATATCAAATTAAAGGTCTTTTTACCAGGAACACGAAAATGGTGGTGCAAATTTTGTCCAGAAAACCATAAAGCCAAAAAACAAAAAAAAAAAAACTGTTTTTTGGGGGATTTTTTTGTATTATATTCTGTATAATGGTAAATTTAAAAGTTGATCCTAATAACTATCAGTATAAACACAGCTTTACAGGATTTAAAAAATACTTGGGTTTAAGTATAAAGAGCTACCCTTACATAAAGATAAGACAAACATGATATAAATATAATAGTAAGCCAGAACCACAATATTTATGTTAAAACAGCCCAGAACTTTTTTTTTTTTTTTTAAGAGTTTGACAGAGGGAACTGTAAACGCTATGGTCTTATCGTCCCGAAATCGGAGAGAGAAGGAAGACAGGATAGGAGAAAGCCAGCCGTTCCGAGAACGAACATTATCCCATCAGGATAAAATCCGCCCCGGGCGGGAATCGAACCCGCGGCCTAGCGCTTACAAAGCAGACGCACTACCAACTAAGCTAACTAGGCTGGCCTTCCCTCTTCTTTAGTTTACTATTCCTTACAATCGTTTTCCCCCTTCTCCTTATTATTATTACCCCTCCCTCCTTTTATTTTTCTCCTTCTTATTCATTTCACCTCTTCCCCTCCATTTGTTTAACCATCCCTTCTTTATCTTCTTTACAATTAAAATTGCATATTTAACAGCCTGCTTCTGCATTTAAGCTGCCAGACGACAGCACGCAATCAATCAACCTGACGAACATATTACTATACCTAAGTACATGTTATTTTGATTATGTATGTGGTGGACATTTTGAAGAAATTCGACAGTCACTTTCACCGAACTTCGGTATTAAGGAATTCAGGCTTAGAGGTCTAATCCATAAAGAACTTTGAAGCTTACAGTTTGCACTTTGAACTTTCGCAAAACACCAAAGCCAAACATTCTAGGGCTAGGCTGTATTGTCGACAGAAATGGGAATTCGGATCTTTCAACAACGAATTCTGTCTTATCAACATTTTAATAGTTGAACCTTCCCTCAGTTCTTCACAGAGTAGGAAGTCCCGCTATATAGAAGGTAAAACCCCCCTAGAAGGTGTATCGCAGGTAGTGAACGATTTTTTTTCCTCCCTGGCAAAAATACACAACGTAAAATATTATTCAATGTACCGAAAAGCTAAAACGAGTCCCTCCCTCTCCCTCCTCTCTCTCTCTCTTTTTCTGGAGTGAACGATTTTTTTCCTCCCTGGCAAAAATACACAACGTAAAATATTATTCAATGTACCGAAAAGCTAAAACGAGTCCCTCCCTCTCTCTCTCTCTTTTTCTGGGAATAACTTTTCGGTACATAAAAATGATAAATAAAAAAGAGATTGGGAAATGGGAGGGAGGGTAAATATCTACAAAATATAGATGTGCACATTTCGGGAGAGGGAAGGTAAGTCAAATTTTTCTCTTTCTCCTCCTCCCTTATTCTCTCTCGCTCCTCTGATATCTTCATATAGAGAGTGTTTATAAAGTCCGGGGACCCCTGAATATTTTTTGAACGGCTAAAGATGAGAAGCTGAAATTTAGGGTAGTGTTTTATATTTTCAAATACCATTTTTTAAAGTAGTTGCAAAATTTAGGTCAGAGCCAGGGTCAGCCCCGGGGGGCCCAACTTTAAAATATTAAATGAGAACCCCCTGTTTGTGATACGTCATATCAAAGGTCTTAAAGAATGTAGTACTTTGGTACAAGATTGAGCTCGATCCGACAACCAGGGCCGGAGTTATGGCCTATTCAATTTTTCATTTTCCATGTTCTCCCGCCAATAGGAGAAGTACCAAAAATGTAAAATTCATATCGATTGGTGATTTGTGCTTCAAATAGGTCTTACTAATGGTTCATATTGAAATTCAGTCCCAAAAATGAAATTTAGACTTTCGGCCTTGATGGCCTCCGGGGGTGAAAATGAATGTTTGAAATTTTATTTTTGGGACCGAATTTCAATATGAATCATTAGTGGGACCTATTTGAAGCACAAATCACCGATTTGATATGAATTTTCCATTTTTGGTGCTTCTCCTATTGGCGGGAGAACACGAAAAAATTAAAATTTCAATAGGCCATAATTCCGTCCCTGGTTGTCGAATCGAGCTCAAACTTGTACCAAAGTACTACGGTCTTTAAGGCCTTTGATATGCTGTACAAGTAGGGAGTTCATATTTAAGATTTTAATGTTGGGCCCCCTGGGACCGATCCTGGCTCAGGACGAAATTTGGCGACTACTTCAAAAAATGGTATTTGAAAAGATAAAACACTAGGTACCCTAAATTTCAGCTTCTCATCTTTAGACGTTCAAGGGGAAGGTGGATAGAATGGAATAGAGAAGGAAAAGGATGGGATAAGCTCGATAGACTGATATACCAGAGAGATGCGTCGGTAATGGCAGTAAATGCAACAATACTGTCACACATGATTCGTACAAAGATAGAACGTTTGCAAAATTTAGGTCAGAGCCAGGGTCGGCCCCAGGGGGCCCAACTTTAAAATATTAAATGAAAACCCCCTGTTTGTGATACGTCATATCAAAGGTCTTAAAGATCGTAGTACTTTGGTACAAGATTGAGCTCGATCCGACAACCAGGGCCGGAGTTATGGCCTATTCGATTTTTTATTTTCCATGTTCTCCCGCCAATAGGAGAAGTACCAAAAATGTAAAATTCATATCGATTAGTGATTTGTGATTCAAATAGGTCTTACTAATGGTTCATATTGAAATTCAGTCCCAAAAATGAAAGGCCTTGATGGCCTCCGGGGGTGAAGATGAATGTTCGAAATTTTATTTTTGGGACCTAATTTCAATATGAATCATTAGTGGGACCTATTTGAAACACAAATCACCAATCGATATGAATTTTCCATTTTTGGTGCTTCCCCTATTGGCGGGAGAACACGGAAAAATGAAAATTTCAATAGGCCATAACTCCGTCCCTGGTTGTCGAATCGAGCTCAAACTTGTACCAAAGTACTACGTTCTTTAAGGCCTTTGATATGATGTATCACAAGTAGGGGATTCTCATTTAAGATTTTAAAGTTGGGCCCCCTGGGACCGATTCTGGCTCAGGACGAAATTTGGCGACTACTTCAAAAAATGGTACCTATTTGAAAAGATAAAACACTACCCTAAATTTCAGCTTCTCATCTTTAGACGTTCAGAAAATATTCAGGGGTCCCCGAACTTTATAAACACTCTAGATGTTCAAATCCATAAATTTAAAATAAATAAAGCAGAAGGCTTTGCTCTCTCTCCCTCTCTCTCTCTCTCTATCCCTTTTCCTTCCTTTTTTTCTCTTTTTTCCCTCCCTGTCTCAATTTCTCTCTTCCTTTACCTGCCATTTTGAAAATCTTGCTTCTCCCCGCTGCCGTATAGATTCGTATGGACTTGTGAATCCATTATTGTATTTCGTATATTCGTTCGACTTCTTTTCAGACGGAATTGAAAATATGTTCGGAAAACGGGGAAAAACGGTCCTCCCTCCAATGTTGAAAGCTTCAATATCGGATGATCCCTCCTTGTTATGATGTTCCAGGTCTAGAACTAGGGAATCTAGGGATCAATGAAATACTCTCCGGTAGGTGAAATATTCCCTTTTCTATTCTATACAAATCCAACTGAACAATAAGGAATAAATAATCTATAAATTCTCTACGGGTACTAATCCAACTAAACAATATAAGATGCTGCTCTCCTCCTCTCCTTCAACATCCAATTGCACGATGTGATCAGAGAGGTGAAAAAGCATGAAATTCTTCTCGCAGAATAATGATAAGCCTTTTCTGGGCCGACCGACCGTCACGACGACACATATGTTTATCTCAAGTGACTGGAGAAAATAGTCGGAAAATTTCTAAAAAAAAAAAATAAAAATAAATGATATTTTCACTTCTCAGAAATTTTCTCGGCTACCATACTCTCTTTCCTGCTTCTAAACTTGAGATGTAAAGAGTCGTTACTAAAATAGAACCGATAGGTACTAACACTTCTGTATCCGTTTATCCGTTCTTCTGGAAAGTCTCCCTAAAGCTACTCAAAGCTCAGAGTTCTAAGCTTTTAAAGTTCTAAAGGTTCCTAGAATGTCTTCATCCCCTCTAGAGATGTGTAAAGAGTGAGTGAGTTATGAAAAAGAACTACTCTTTTTAGTGAACTACTCAGTCAATGAGTCAGATCCTAAAACATGGTACTCACTTAACTTTAACTCCCTCTACCTATTCTTATATGCTCGTAGGGATGAATAGTTGGAATCATGGAATCTGATCCATTGACTGAATAGTTTCACTGAAAAGAGTACCTGTTTCTTTTTGAATGTATTGTACATAGAATGTATGTATTGTACATAATTATATATACTCCTCTTCATTCGGGATAGGATGGTGTATAAGTTCTTAGGCGGAAGCCTATAAGCCTAGGAACTGGGATAAGCCTACGCCATAACCAACCTCAGTGGTGCGGTTGTTAGCACGGTGGACTTTGAATCTGGAGATTGCTGGTTCGAGTCCAAGTCAAGCCATAAAATTTAGCGTAGTATATTAAGCGGGGAACGACATTTGTGACAAGCATTTATGCTTAACACAATTAAAATTTCCAATAACTGGAGTAAGCCTACGGCCATTCTTTCTATTCCCAGATTCGTATAAGCTTAACCCAACATTTATGGCTGTCTGCCCCTATACCTAAGCCTCAGAGTGGGCTGTTTGTGTACGATTTTATTCCCGGAACGTTCCAAGAACGACGCATAGTGAACCCCAGCCCTGGCCAGTGCGGTGAAGTCAATACACTGTCAACTTAGGAAACACAAAGCTAATGTGACACCCGCACATCTGAATCCGGAGCCCTGGCCAGTGCGGTGAAGTCAATACACTGTCAACTTAGGAAACACAAAGCTAATGTGACACCCGCACATCTGAATCCGGTGTAGCGGGTATAGTTTTTTTTTACAATATTCAAGTTCCTTTTCCCACCGCTGAGCTGCACCGGTTTGAAATCTCTTGACTCTAATCCTAATCTCTGCACGTTTCTAATTCCCCTCCCTCAGTCTTCTACCCCTCCCACACTTTCTTCCCCTCCCTCGCCCTAGTTTGACACATGACTTTCTGACAGAACCCCCCTCCCCTCCGCTTCACGGAACTGACAGGTCAAGATTTTCTCTAATCACGATCGAATAAACTACGGGCTAAAAAATTCCCGGAGGGACGGACCCAGCTTGTTTTTTTTTTTTCAAGAGGTTTAACAGAGGGAACTCTGTAACTGCTATGGTCTTATCGTCCCGAAATCGAAGAGAGAAGGAAGACAGGATAGGAGAAAGCC
>NW_007381717.1:7500-11166 GCF_000475195.1 Diaphorina citri | reverse complement strand
GAGAAAATTCAAGCTATGTCAGGATACCTTTCACTACAAGGGGGCTAGATGTTGACACCGTTGTTATGCTGGATTCTGAACAGTTCTGACAGGGGGAATTGTATGGCACACTAGCGCTAACGGTTCGAAAATCGTCGCAATGTACAACTCGCAAAAGCACAAAGCGCGCAGCAAAAACTGACAAAGTTCAAGCGCGCAGCAAAAACTGACAAAGTTCAAGCGCGCAGCAAAAACTGACAAAGTTCGCATGACGCTGAGACGTTAAATTATTAGCAGTGGTCTGTTGACTTTGGATAAACAGGGGGACCTCAGGTAGCGGGCTAGTGAGATGTGTGAAGTAATGGAGTTTCAAGTCGTTAAAACGTTAAGAAGTCGAAATGTTGACAGTACGCCAAACATGAACAATTCCGCGGAACATGCATTGTCGTTTTATATACGTGTAACATTCAGATCGGTACTTGTGTCACGCTCAAACGCCGATATTCATACAAAACAGATTAGGCATTTACAAAAATAAATAATCCTGCACAAAAAGCCCAGCTAGCTAGAGTACTAAGTGTAGAGACCAATGATCCCAAAGGTATGCTTACCTCCACGAATCTGTAACAATGAAAATTTACAATCCGCAAATTGCAAGGAGTATTGAATGTGCAAGCCTAAAATGCTCAGTCCTCAGTAATCACTCTAACATTATGAAATTGTTCAAAAGCCGGATTCGGGGGCCTGGGAATTTTGAAAAGGAACGAAAAAATAAATGTTAAACCACAGAATTCACATTTTAGACTTGCATATTGGCGGAGTAAAAGAGAGAAAAAAAAAAAGATTTTTGCTTATTTGGCAGAATTCGGCGACTGAGCTCAACATAGGACAATCGGGCAGAGAGGTGGGCACATTCATTATGACTTATAATATGGATGTCTCTTGAAATATTCGTTCAGGCAGCGTTATTTAACGCACGTATATAGCCGTTTCGTTAACAAAAGCACGTACCTCTGTACTCGTACAACAACTAAGGGAAGGAATTTGAAGGAATCAGATTGATCAAAGTTGGTTACTTGTTAATTTAAGACAGTTTTGATTAAAAGTTAGTTATATAGGTTATAGTTATTTATTAGGAACATCACTAAAAGGATGACGGATGACTAAAGTTGGTTATTCATTTCATTTAATTATTTTGTAAATCAAGTTGGAAATAAAAATACATATTATATCTACCAGAATAAAAGAGCATTATGCATCTGTCAAAAATAAGATGTCACGTTTAACTGTGTAAGGGACACACTGTATAGGTACGAGTAGATGTATAAAAACATGACCACCCTGTATAACTCACTCAATAGACACCAAATTGAACTGGTTAACACTTGGGTGATAATTGAGGTGATTGTGTACTTAATAAATTTACGAAAATGACGAAATACAGAGAGAATAAATGATGCGTCCTTAAATAGACGAAATAAGATATGCCTAACTTCATATATAGGCTGACTTCCGCCATATATTAAAAACTCAGAGCTCTAGGTACATGTCTAATGTCTACCTGTTTATGTCCTATGTGTTCAAACCCACGCCCTCCTGTTTACCAGGCGAGCGCCTTGACCACTACACCACCGAGGTAGATAATGAGGTACCTACGGTATAAGGGTGGGTTTATTCGATTGCTCGAAAATGGCCTGTTCAATGTTCATGTACGATTTTCTGAAGCATATTTCAACATGAATCATGATTCTAATTGTATGAACAGTTGAACACCCTGTCTACATTGAGGAGATCGCGGAAATTAAAAATAACAAATGTGATAAATAAATGTGCACATGCAGTTTGAGTTATTACAACACACAAAACATTGCGAATTGAATAGTGCAAGGGAAATACACGACAATTGTGGAGTTGCAATGAAAATGTCATCGGAATAGATCAGAGGTTCTCAAAGTGGGGGGCGTGGAGACAAATCAGGGGGCGCGAGCTATATACATTGAGGAGATCGCGGAAATTAAAAATAACAAATGTGATAAATAAATGTGCACATGCAGTTTGAGTTATTACAACACACAACACATTGCGAATTGAATAGTGCAAGGGAAATACACGATAATTGTGGAGTTGCAATGAAAATGTCATCGGAATAGATCAGAGGTTCTCAAACTGGGGGGCGTGGAGACAAATCAGGGGGGCGCGAGCTTTTGTTATTTCAAGGAATTCAAGGTATTTTAAATATGTTAAGATTGATTAATTCTTGTCAGAAAAAAATTAGTCTACCCTGCTTATTATCACTGCTGTTTCACCTTATGAGGGATTCGAACCATAGACCTCCAGTTCTAAAGCGACGCAAGAAGCGAAAGCGAGATGGGGTAAGTACAGACTAGTATTTCCCTAGGGATATGTATAGGGATTATATCCTACGTGCGAGTATTTATGTAACATTGTGGTTATGCCCGACCGGTGCCAGCATGGTAGGTAATTGGGAGCTGGATTATTGCGATATATGTATTTGAAAAAATCCTACAATGCTGCAGTGAGCACCCAAGTTGTGATATAGTAACACAAAGAAAAGACATTTATATACGGAGTATTAAGGTTAAATCACATATTTTGTTTATGCATAATGTGGAATTATACGAGTAAGTGGAAATTAAATTGAACGAGAAATTTAGATGTACCTTGATATTTTGTAGTGATCCCTCGTTTTTCAATTGTATTGTTACATCATATAGTTTCATATTTATGCATTGGATGTTACATCATGTTGTTTTGTATTTCAGATGACGGAAGAAGAGGATGAGTCTAGTTCTGAAGATCAATGCAGTCACTCTGGTGCTAGCGAGCAGCTTGATTCCAAGACGACATCCGACTCTGGTGTTCACACTCACAACAGTGGCGAATCCACACCAGTCACACCTCCCCTCTCTATTTCATTTCATCCCGTCCCCACCTTCCCCTCCGCCACGGATGAGGATGCTATGCCTTGCTTCACACCCATCTATCACCCCAGCTACAACACCTACCCAACGGACCTAGGTGTCCCCTCTGTGATCGAGCAACCCTATGGGATGCAGAAGAGAAGGCTCAAACCTAAGCGACCCAAGGTGGACTTGAACAAATTCTTCCCCAGCGCATGCGCCTCCCTACCTCCCACCCCGTGTTCCTTCCACTCATCAGTTCCTATCCAATCCAAACCCGTCGAGCCTGCACCTAAACAACTTACCATACTCAAACCTGAAACGCCGAGAAAGTTCCCTCCGAACCTGATGTCCATATTGAAGTCAAACCCTGCAGGTATCAGCTAGCAGAGGCCAACTCCATATCAGACCCTAATACCTCTTTGTACGAAATTCCTAATGGAGGTAAGAATGATCACATCTTTATAAGATATTCCCAATAAAAGACTTTTTTTTCAAAGAAGTTTGGTAGAGGGAACTGTAAATGCTGAAGTCTTATCGTCCTAAAAGCGAAGAGAAGGATGACAAGATAAAAAAAGCCAGCCGTTCCGAGAATGAAGCTAGCGCTTGAAAGGTAGACGCGCTACCTTCCAAGCTAACTAGGCTTGCTACTTTAAGCTTATTCGGAGAAACAAATAACAAGAAAGAAAAAAAAATATCGTAGAACTTATACGAGCACTACAAAAAAGAAATGAAATCCCCTAAAAACACCTCCTAGTGACAAAAA
>NW_007381717.1:0-2500 GCF_000475195.1 Diaphorina citri | reverse complement strand
CTGCACAACGCCGAAAAAACAAACATATATAGGTAGCATCCTGAATGGGAGTTGGCGGGGCGGGGGGGGGGGGGGGGGGGGGCCCGCGGGGCGGGGGGCGGGTGAATAATTACTGTGGAAGGTTTTGTTTGTTCCTGTGCGTTCTGCTCCTCCTGTTTCTTTTTTTTTTTTTTTAGAACAGCAAATTATTAAACTAATAAACACCCATTTCCTAATTTATGTTTGTTGGGAGCCGGAATTTTTATCTACCATTCTGCATAACATTAGTTAAACCTAACCCGCCGCGCGCTTGAAATGAAGGTTTATTTTATGTTTGAAACATACGTATCATCAAAAGCTCATACGTAAGAAAATAGCGAACAAAAAATATGTGGCAAGGTTACACTAAATTAGTACTAACAGATGTACATAGTTTTATACATCTACGTACCAAGTTTACATAATTATTATTACGCTACCTTACAATCTAATGATCTTATGAAATAATGTTCTGCGAACGCTGACATTGTCGTTCTAGATTGGTTCTATCGACGATGAACTTTAATACTTACTTTACTAGGTAGATAACTCACTTGTCAAAGTTGGGGGTCTTCCAATGGATTTAACTAGTACAAAGTGTTTTTAGTCCCTCCTTTCTCTCTAGTATAAGAGGGACGGACTAATTGTATTCGCTTCGGTGTCTGTCCAGTCGGTCGGTCTGTCTGCCCCCATTAGAAGATGACTTATCCAAACGTGGGTCGGACCTACTAACAGGGTGGGTTCGTGATTTGCCGAACCACCGCTTATATCTCAGAACGGCTGCGGAATTCAAGGATGAAATAAACGCGCATCATGTAGAGATGAAAATCCCTTTGATGCATTAAAATGGCCTTTTTCTTAAATCTTTGCAATTTTCTTTTTGCAAAACGCCCCATTCTCTTCCTGCCACACCCAGGTCACTCTTTATGGGACCCCAATGCAGGGAACCCCATCTTTTTATTTAATTTTTGGAATCAGCCCATAAATTTTAATTTGGAAAAAGTGGTTCACGTCGAAAAATTTGCTCTTACAAAAGATTCTGTACACCTGGAGGAAAGAAAAAACAATTTCTTCAATTTCTTGCGAACCAGTGGTTCTGCACAACGCTCAATTAACAAACATAGTGTAGGGTAGCATCCTGAATCACAGACGACGAGCGAAATCTATAATAGCTACTTCAAAATGAGTTCCACTTTGTTTGTTCTGTCTGTGCGTCAGTCTGTCGCTCAGACTCAACAGACGTGGTAGATTTTTTTTTTTTTGTTGTTTGTGGTGTTTTTTTTTTTTTTTTTTTTTTTTTTTTTTTTTTTTTTTTTTTTTTTTACAAGCAAATTATTAAACTAATAAAACATTCCTATTATGTTGTGGGGCGCGGATTTTTTTTTTATTATCCCATCTGTCATAAATTAGTTAAACTACCGGCTTGAAATGAAGGTTTATTTATAGTGTTTGAAATACGTATCATCAAAGCTATACGTAATAAAAATAGAACAAAATATATGTGGACAGGTTACATAAATTATTAACTACATATTACATAATTATAATTACCTACCAGTTACATAATTATTATTACCTACCCGTTACATAACGATTCTTATGAAATAATGTGCAACGTGCATTTGTTCTAGATTGGTTTCGAACGAATGACTTTATACTACTTTATAGGTAGATAATCACTTGAAATTGGGGGTTTTCCAATGGATTTAACTATACAAAGGTTGTTTTTTATTTATCGTCCATGTATTTGAGGGCACTTTACTATTCAAGAATGGGGAAACTTTCGGAAACGGTACCGATTCTGATGGTATGCAATCTTGGATTTCCAATGGTTTTGTACAGGCGCTACCACGCCACCTAGTGGTTGAACTAATTCCTGTATTTTCCTTTAAAAGAGGGGAAATTAGCTTCAGAAAAGGGGACATTCTCTCAGTTTACGAACGTTCTAAACAAGTAACACTGACTTTTGTTATGGTTTAGTCAGTACTGTACCACGCCACCTAGTTAGTGGTTGAACTAATTTTTTTTTTGTTTTTTTTTTTTTCTTTGAAAGAGGGGAAATGAGCTTCAGAAAAGGGGACATTATTTTCTCAGTTTCCGAACGTTGTAAACAAGTAACACTGACTTTTATTTCTTGTTCCAGACTTACACCAGTCCAGAGTCCATGTGTCCCCCTACCTCCCCCCAGGATGTGGATGATCCCACCCTGTACCCTCACTCCTTCATCTACCCTGGCTATATGCTAGCGGCCAACACCTACCATACGAACGGTAAGTAATACAGGGTGTATTAAATCTGGCCGGCTGGCATATTAAATTCGGTATTAGAAAAGAGCACAATAAAAGCATACCTAATTACCTACTTATGGGCAAATATATCTGCCCAGTTACTTTTTTCCAGCCTATTTTATGTTACATATTTTCCAAGCAAAAAAAAAAAAAAAAAATCCACAATAATGTGTAAGCAAAGGAATTCGCATTCA
>NW_007381716.1:0-11483 GCF_000475195.1 Diaphorina citri | reverse complement strand
CTTGGACCCAACCATCAACCTCTACATAGATCCAAAATCACCGCGTTAACCACCACTGTACCACTGAGGTTTACCTTCTCAGAATAACATAGTAGCTGAAGCAGAAGACGGGCAAACCGAAGCTGAGAACGTTGGACCAGAGCAGATATGATGGTTTGGAGTCTTGAAAGTATTCGAACTGGAGGGCAATCTGATTGGCCAGGTGGATATTGGTCAAAGCCGAACCGCAGACATAGCAGATATCATGGAGTTTGTTGTAGTAATAGTTCAGCACGGACCTTCTCTCATTTCTTCCTGAGGGAATATTTGCAAGAGCAGTCAATGTGACAAATTTAGATACCTTAAAGAGTAATGTCAAAACTTTGCTGTGTTTTGTACACACCAAATGACAGAATCGCAAAGGTAATGCAAAAACACCAAAATAAGACAAGCGATGTCGTCTTATCTCTATGGAACAATTGAAATCGCAGTTTTGCAAAACCTAAGATTAGTTTGTAAAAGTTCAATGAGTGATGATCAAGTAAGCTTGAACTGGTTTAGGAATTATTTGAAATCTTGAACCAAGTTGATCTTCTCTTTGATGATAAATTTGAAATAGCTAAAGAGCTTCTGCTACCACTAGAACAATAAACTCTGAAGTTTTAGCTCCCTATTTAATAGCAAACATGAGAATCTGAAGTACAGTAATGTACACCACAGTGTGAAATACTCATCCGTGGACATTGCAAAAACTCTATTGAACTTCTCAAAGCTAAGAAAGGCTGGTCTTGAACATTGGATATAATGTAAAAGTACTATTTAAACACTCATTTACTGTTTAGGTACTAAGTAATGGACACTTGAAGATGCACATGTAAATATTGTTGGTAGATAGTAGATACTATATTGACAAATACGCTTACACTAAAACCCATGTTTACATTGTGTACCTATCTGTAACTGTGGAGGCAATATTGTACATAATGTGTCACTTATTTACTTACAAGGCTAACTAATATGTGACAATATGTAGGTACTCTCTTACTTTGAGATAATCCTTATGATTTGTGGTAGGTAGATTATTGTGAGAAGGTGGGTAGCTTGTAGCCAAATCGAAGGTAAAACCGCCGTAACTAAAGGCCTTGGCAGTTGCTCAGTGATTTTAAACAGTTAAACCCATGAAAAAAGACAACCACACTCATAAAAGTTTTTAAAGTAGGTATTTACATATACGAGGTGCACCTACGAGTATACCTACTTTTGAAGGCACAATGGAACGACAAAGTACCTACCTACTTATTGCCGGACATCAAATGCAGTTAGATATTACTCTTGATTTCATTTCAGTAGTTCATAATCCTCAAGAATCCTTTGCCTGAGGCATACGAGAATCTTTGAGTGTTGGCAATGGCAACACATTGGATACTACACTCTAATGCAAATGATTCAGGACACTTTAGCATTTCCAATTTCCATTCCTTTACGACGCGACGGGGACTATAACCTGAGTTGAAACTTGGCTCACGACGACACCGAAGCTAATACAATAGTCCGTCCCTTATACCTTTTTATTACTAGATTGTAATGTAATAATAAAGGAAGGACGGACTAAAAATCAAATCAAGAATGATAATAAACTGAATATTAAACAAATTAGGTAGGTACATACGAGTAGGTACTGATTTTCTCTAATCACGAACGAATAAACTGTGGGCTAAAAAATTCCCGGAGGGACGGACCCAGCTTGTTAACTAAGTTCAAACTCAGACTGTTTTCCCGGCCATTAACCAGACAGTTTCCCGAAAATGGCATAATGGGCGTTGTGAATCCAGGAAAATAAACCATCTCAAACTCGAACCCTTCGAACTTCAGATATGCTGTAGAATAGTGAATATAAACACGAAAGAACGAGGAACAAATTCTAAATAATCCAGCGAAAATGCATGTTGTGAATCACGTGAATAACTCTTCAATCTTGATACACCTAAATATAATACACATGTCGACGTTTTGATAGTCATTGTTACAGCACGTCCTTTCATTCCCCTACAACAAACGATCAACATGAACAATTTATTAAAGTTCTTTCTATTACATTTGCGGAATACGTATTTAAAAAAATAATAAATAAATAAAAATTTTCAAAGTCCCAAGCCGCCCATATGGCGGCCGATTTTTGGCCGAAAATTTTCGATCTTAAAATGCTCCCCATGTAATAAGAGATCGTTTGAAAGTGTCCAAAAATTGAACTTTTTTTTTTTGAACATTTTCCAAGAGGCGGCCAAAAATTGAACTTTCTTTCGAAGTTCGAAGCAACATTGACTTTCCTTGATATCTGGATGAATGACTATTTGTTGAAACACAAACACTTTCCTATCAGCTTCAAATTTCCTTGGAGTTACCAACTACACCTCATTTAGATTCCAGTTTCGCACATCCGATAATATGTATCATTTGATTCAGATCTGACAGCCTGGCCAGAAAGCTTACAATTTATTAATATGTCTTAGCTTATTGAAATAGATAAGGACACAATAAATACATGGGCGTCCTTGGACCATACCGGGATAGCATACCAAATTTCATCGCTCTACGACAAACCGTTCTTGAGATATTTTGTATACCTGCTTTTCCCATTTAAACCTGTAGAACATACATACGTGCGTGCGTACATACATACATACATACGTAATCCCTTTACTCCAGCAGTAGGCTACCCCACACACACACGGACCTTTGGCCGAAACCCTTTTTTTGGGGCAGTTGGACCATAAAACGTCCACATCCGTCAAAATACGAAGGTCGAAAAATTTGTCGATCACAATACTTTCCTCGTCATTTTATAAAATAACGAAAGTAATAGGTAAATAACATATCATCATCATCTAGGTCAGGGGTTCTCAAAGTAAACACGTACCACTTGAAATTTTCAGAGATTTTGACGTACCACCTTATATTTATATATGGCTAGCAAGGTGGAGGTTGCAAGATCGAGACCCACTTATGACATTTTTTAATGATGTTTCTTGATTCGTTCAATAATAAAATCACGATTTTTTTAGTTTCTTATCCATTATTTTCGTTAATTATAGTCTTAAAACCCCACCATTCAACATTTTTTATTGTTATTATTAATATATGACTGCGTAGTGTGTACCACCTAAAATGTATCCGCGTACCACCAGTGGTACGCGTACCACCGGTTGAGAACCTCTGATCTAGGTACTTTTATAAAATAATGAAAGTAGGTACCTATATAGGTATAGGTAAATAACATATATTCATCATCTAGGTACTTCGCCTTTTCCCATGTTGGATTGGTTAGGAATCCATTTGATTCTGGTTGTCCTTGTCAAATAATCATCTCATGTAGGAGATGAGTGTAAAAATTCTTGACATTTCTGTGGAATCTGAATCTGATGCTATTGTATGTTGGTTGAACAGCAAATTGTGTGGTTAATAATGTGGAAACAACTGATCTCCCAACAGAAAAATATTAGGTGTTTTCCCTTAGAAAATATTCTCATTTGAACTCTTGTTGATGGATTAGATTTGTTGCGTATTTCAAGCGTTGCTATTTGACGAAGCTTTCACATGAGTCCATGAGAATTGCGAACCCTTGGAAGTGTTTCTCAGAGTTATGCCTACCAAGTGACTACTGTTTGTACCTTATTGATGATGAAAATTCTCTTCCATCATTTACCTATCTGGGAATTGCTTCAACAATGTATCGTGGGGTTCGCTTCAACTCTTGTCATTTGCAATGGAAGGAAGGAAAGTAATCTACAGCTACAGATTCTAATTCGAACATTGATAAATCAAAAGAAATAGGCAAATAGATCATCAAGTTGGTACTGCTCGAATCATTGCTTTCGGAAGTACCCCTTCTATGTACTAATATTTCTAGGGATTTCCGGTCCCATATTGGACTTGATCGTTAAGGCGAGGCAGTTGTCAGTTATAAGTCTCTTAAGTTCACACCTTTACACTTCAGCAAATCTTTGTTTATTTTATTTAGCGTACCAAGATGTCTATTTAAAGTATGGCACATCGCTTGAGTACAACTTGATAGAATTGGACGAATCAATGAGTCATGTTGTTTGTTCTTAGAAGATCTTCTACAAAGCGGAAGTTTTTGATTTAATATTATATTAATGACAATGTCTGCCACCACTTGGTATTTTGTGTGAACAATGCATATATCTATTGCTCAGTTGGTCTTTGCTTATATGATTAGTGATGATTCCTAGAATGGTTCGCTTCAACTTCTACCTTAGGTAGGTATAGATCTTTTGAAAATCGCCCTCATGAAAAGTACAAAACCTAACTAAACTACACATTATAAAGTGAACAGTGTGGTATGTTTGTCAAGGCAATAAAAAGATGATGAAAATATTATAATATCAATATGAAATATAATACACATGTCGACGTTTTGATAGTCATTGTTACAGCACGTCCTTTCATTCCCCTACAACAAACGATCAACATGAACAATTATTTATTAAAGTTCGTAGATAGGTAGGTAGGTAGGTAGGTATAAGAATTATAATTATGTATAGGTTGCCGAGTTATAAATTTCAAAGACTTGGACATTGTGTTACACATTTAAGGTGCTCCAGGTCCTAAGGTCTAGGTTTGGTATTGACTCCATTCATACCAGACTGAATGAGAGTACTACAGGGAAGGTCAGATACGAGATTAACAATTCTCTGCTCCGGCATCTGGCCACACCACGCATGCGACACGGAAGTCCCAGACTAACATATTAGAGTCATAGGCGATGTGTTATACAGGGTGTCCAATATTTGTCTTAACCAGAATATCAATATTTTAGGAGAGTTCAATACAGGTCCATAAAGGCCGGATTGGCTCCACAATGTAATCAGATTTTCTATGTGTTGATTACCTATTGTATATTAATTTATTAATCAAACATTTTTGTCAAATTCCATCAAAATCGGGCAAACGTTTGGTAGGTAGTTACGGTTAAACTAACATCAGACAAACTTAAAGGAACAATCGTCGAGTTGAGATATGTACCTACAATCTTACAACTTTAGGAAATTTCGATTCACCCTATTGTTTAGCTGCATACTCGTACAGTAAGTAGTAAACATACAGTATTGCAGCTCCAGATCTAGTTCTACGACTTATATTTATTGCAAATCTCATAATTCAATCAATTACCAGTAGTGAACCATGTTTAGGGCTGCCATTAATGGTTTGTTCTTCCATAGCTGGCATGCACGCTCAGGGTAGGCCGGGAAATAACATGACTGGTGCTAGGCTTATTTTTGATCTTGACAAGTGACTAGTGGCGGCGGAGAGTGAATTAGTATGGGACTTTTTTCTGGACTCATTTTTAGTCTTGAGCAATTGACCAGTGTCAGATGAAGAATTTCTACCGAAAAGTGCAGAGTTTCGTGTTGGGTCAGCTTTGTGGATTCAGTGTCATAATCAAATGATCATCAGGACATGCTCATTCATCAAAATGGACGTACAATACATAGACACATTACTTGTGTATACGCGGGATTATCTTGTATGCATTCTGACGGTATTTGTATGCATTTGAAATACTTGATACTTGGTTCAGAGGTGCACATGGATTAGCCCAAGTACACAGAGGTTACAAAGTAAAATAAATGAACACAGAAGAACGTATTTTTCAAGTGGTAATTAATTTGCAATCAACAAATCTGGGTAAACTAAACACTGCTAATGACTTTGCAAGTCTGAGGTGTTCTGTGCAGTGTTTGTTTAAACATTCAATGCTATCTGAGTGGATAATGAGTACCCTCTTGATTTGTTATGCAAGATTTGTTGGGACTATCGATTGGTAGGTAAATGGACTGAAATGGGCAATGTGATCCAAGGTAAAAACTACACTTCAGGTTGGTAAATAGGTATATATGCCAAAATAATTACATAAGAATCTGCTTTTGCGAAATCTAGATTTCTTTAAATACTCGTAATCGTTCTTTCATTTCACTCACTATCAGTTTATAGCTGTTCTAGAGCGATCCACTTTTCTCCGCCTATTTTTCCCGCATTGTTTGTTTCCAACATTAGCGTCCAATTCTTGGCAATTCTTCATTCTTTGTATCATTCTCAGCCTATATCTAGCTAACTACCCGTATGTGAGTGCGTTATCTAGGAACCCATCACGTATTCTTAATGACTTACGTAATTTTCCTATGTCTGCAATACCTCTGATTTGAGTTCCTACTTGTGATACACATTTCATAAATATTCACATGTTCTGTGGGAAGTATGTACAATTACACATAAGTATATGTACTTAGGAAGCACTCACTAAATACCTACATAGGTCTCGTGAGGAAAATAATGTAAAATAATATTATTGACCGTGTTTTGTAATTTATAGGAAAAACCAGGTTCCCACGGAAATTATTGTAAATGCAAATCATAAAAAAACAGCTTGATGAATGAAAGTTCAGTATAACGTATAACAGTTATCAACTGTTCAGCCAGTATAGTCAAGGTCGAGACTCACAAACGCACCGCATCCTCCCCGAGCAGACTGCGACACGGACGATAGTCGGTAACGGTCGGTGGTAGGAGAATACATTCCGATCTACGGTCGTACAGAACAGGGAATTCCCGCGCTTCTTCAATAAGTTTTTCACTCTCCATGTCGCACGACCCCATATCGTCAAAAAGCTATCTGAACTATTCTGTGACGGTGTGGTCTCGGATCGAACCCGGTGCGGTGATGTGTGTTCGACACGTTCAAATAATGCCTTAGCATG
Source organism: Diaphorina citri (assembly GCF_000475195.1). Lineage (NCBI taxonomy): Eukaryota > Metazoa > Arthropoda > Insecta > Hemiptera > Psyllidae > Diaphorina > Diaphorina citri. The sequence goes on along the minus strand of NW_007381716.1, from coordinate 4,728 downwards.
TCCAACGCCTTTATTGAAAAGTTGAATAGTAACTAACGTACCGTTGCAAACAGAAATTTGAAATGAAGTAAGATGGTCATACATAATACGTCCTGCCGTGACAATCTTGAACCATCTGAAAACTTAGATAAACCGTAAAAGTTAACCATGCTAAAGTTCTCTCTGTGTAGCTTTGGGTGGATCACAATGCACTTCTCTTGACCCAATTATGACTGCATTGTTCTCTGAGAAGCTTCATACACTTGTTTTCAAGAGAATGATTGGAATGGGTGTTCTTGGAATGGCTTTATGATCACTGCTAAATGCCCAAGGCGTAAGGTGTCTCTTGTATGTTCTTCTCACGCCAACACTGGAAACAATGAGTTACGTAAATTCGGCTTACCTGCACAAATTTAAACAAGTTAAGAACAAATTCTGATTTATAGAGGTACCTAATTTTAAAGTTAAAAAACGCGTCCCGAATTTTTTCTGGGACTAAAACGAAAATTCGGGACAAAACGCCCCAAAATGAAAAACTGAACGGGACGCCGGGACACCCCCTGAAATTCGGGACTGCCCCGGCCAATTCGGGACGTTTGGCAAGCCTACTCATACTCATACCTATGGCAGAACTTTCAAAATGTAATTGTCTCGATTTACATGTGGATGTAGGGTTAATTCAGTTTAGATTGGCTCATTGTCAACTTTGTCAGCTAATGTAACGCCAATAGAAGACGTCATTATATAGATCACTTACGTTATTGACTGCACATTCATTCAGATCCTAATACCTTACTGAACATACGCAAACATTAATAAGCTTTAGGTATGTAGGTACCTATTAATATCTAGATTCTAGATTATTAATCGTAATCACATGTTTCATTGTTTCACCCTCCTACATTACAGTGACACCAGTCTTTGAAATTTATGTCCCTAGGGAGCGGGGTAACGTTATCCGTCTTTTGTGCGGGAAGAAGGTATAGTTGATTATCGTCCGGTGTCGATTATTATACCTAAACCTAACTATCGACCAATATGCAGGTATAATCACTGTGCATCAAGATCTTACCTCGTTAATTACTTATGGTAGTTACTTCATTATAGTTAGGTAGGTACCTGAACTATAATTACAGCCATTTTACCTATAGGTGTTTTTGAAGGGCCCCCACACGTCATTTTGAATCGGGATGGAAAAATGACGATTTTTATGGCAGCTTAACACTCTTAAGGGCCACAAAAATTTCATCAAAATGAGTCGAGCCATCGTGGAAAGACGACGAAAGCAGGTATATCTCAGCGGAACAAACCCACCTCTATGGCTGTGTGATCAAGAGCACATAGGTACATACATAGTTAACATTAGGACTATATAAGCCCCGGGATTTAGTATAGGTGCTGTAGATCTGGGGTTGAGTTAAATATTTCTCCCGTTGCCCCGCCCTCATATAAGATATCATTTATTATTAAAAATATTAAAATCGTTTCGGTTCATATTGTTAAAATTGAGAGTGGGTTTTATAATGCGTTATTACTTCATCTCGTTATGACAGATGAGATTAGAAGCACCCAATTTTGTTGATTGGGTGCTAGTGGTGAATGTTGTTGTTGAATTAAACTGTTGAGATTGGGACTACATGTCCTAATTCGACAGTCTAAATAAAGCACTAATATCTAATTGGGTGTCTGCCTGGAAAACTCTATTGAACTTCTCAAAGCTAAGAAAGGCTGGTCTTGAACATTGGATATAATGTAAAAGTACTATTTAAACACTCATTTACTATTTAGGTACTAAGTAATGGACACTTAAAGATGCACATGTAAATATATTGTAGGTAGATACTATTGACAAATACGCTTACACTAAAACCCATGTTTACATTGTGTACCTATCTGTAACTGTGGAGGCAATATTGTACATAATGTGTCACTTATTTACTTACAAGGCTAACTAATATGTGACAATATGTAGGTACTCTCTTACTTTGAGATAATCCTTATGATTTGTGGTAGGTAGATTATTGTGAGAAGGTGGGTAGCTTGTAGCCAAATCGAAGGTAAAACCGCCGTAACTAAAGGCCTTGGCAGTTGCTCAGTGATTTTAAACAGTTAAACCCATGAAAAAAGACAACCACACTCATAAAAGTTTTTAAAGTAGGTATTTACATATACGAGGTGCACCTACGAGTATACCTACTTTTGAAGGCACAATGGAACGACAAAGTACCTACCTACTTATTGCCGGACATCAAATGCAGTTAGATATTACTCTTGATTTCATTTCAGTAGTTCATAATCCTCAAGAATCCTTTGCCTGAGGCATACGAGAATCTTTGAGTGTTGGCAATGGCAACACATTGGATACTACACTCTAATGCAAATGATTCAGGACACTTTAGCATTTCCAATTTCCATTCCTTTACGACGCGACGGGGACTATAACCTGAGTTGAAACTTGGCTCACGACGACACCGAAGCTAATACAATAGTCCGTCCCTTATACCTTTTTATTACTAGATTGTAATAATAATAAAGGAAGGACGGACTAAAAATCAAATCAAGAATGATAATAAACTGAATATTAAACAAATTAGGTAGGTACATACGAGTAGGTACTGATTTTCTCTAATCACGAACGAATAAACTGTGGGCTAAAAAATTCCCGGAGGGACGGACCCAGCTTGTTAACTAAGTTCAAACTCAGACTGTTTTCCCGGCCATTAACCAGACAGTTTCCTCTGACTTTTTTTTTTACTGACTAAAAAGTTCAAGTTGTTGTCTCCAAGATATCCATACTGTCTTCGTTTTTTTTTTTTTTTTTTTTTTTTTTTTTTTTTTTTTTTTTTTTTTTTTTTTTTTTTACATGTGTTGTTTTAACTAAGTTCAAACTCAGACTGTTTTCCCGGCCATTAACCAGACAGTCCCTTTTCCTTTTTTTTTTTTTTTTTTTTTTTTTTTTTTTTTTTTTTTTTTTTTTTTTTTTTTTTTTTTTTTTTTTACAAGAGTGTAGATCTGTAGATAGGTAGAAACTCCCACTTGGATTCTTATCTTGAAACTTAGAATGTGGTCATCTCTCGGGTGACATAAATAATGAGCACTTCTTTCCATGAGTACTCAGAATCAGTTGAGTACCTACTCAGAGTCAGTTGAGTACTCTGAGCTCTAAGTTTAGTTTAGTTGAGTACATTGTTGACAAATATATCCTCGAGGTAAAACATTAGTCACCTGTAAAGTGTCTGAATGCTATGGTCTATCTCAAGTCCTCAATGTGAACACATAGGAATAATAGCAAGATAGGTATAGGTACATACCTATACCTACCTAAATATTTGAGTGTTTCTTGACTTGGCAGGGTGAAGTGCTAATGCGCTCCTTACCAGAGGTTTTGACTTCACAATATCTTTTTGCATATCCTTTGATCAAACTTGAGTTATTCAAACAACAAAGGATTTTTGCCCCGAAATCGAAGAGAGAAGGACAGGATAGGAGAAAGCCAGCCGTTCCGAGAACGAACCTTAGGCATATCACTGAACAGCTGGAGTTGAACTCTCATCGTGTACAAAACACCTATGTACAATAATTGTACAATTGTACATTAGGTAGTTACATAATTGTATCGTTTATCATGAATGCAAAAATATTTATGTACAAGTAAGTGTATACCATTGTTAAAGGTATCTAGGTTCTGATCTACATGAGGTACTTATCCTATCAGGGTAGGTCAGGTCGTATAGGTATCTAATACACCTACCTATGTATTATTATTGGATCACCCCAGCTTTATCGGTTTATCGATAAATATGAGTTCTAATCATAAAGATTCTAATCTAATATTAGAGCCATTAATTATTTATCAAGCGATAGAACGCTTTCTAATTGTATCGATTTTAATTACCTACGTCAATCCTGGCTAAAGTACGCTTTACGTTCTAACTATGACGTAAGGAAAACTCTTTGGTTTTTAACCTTTGACGGATAAATATTTCGTCTTACCTATAACTTTTTCTAGCCTAATAGTTAGCTTGGAAGAAGGTGAGATGAGATCTCTAAACAAATGCTCATGTACCTCCGAGAATGCGTAGAACTTCTCACTTTTTTCATTTGTCACACATGGTATACTAATTTTACTAATCGCGTCTATCTGTATCACAAACATGGAAATCAGAATGGCAAAACGGACTTCGTTCCGAACTATTCGAAATTTTGTCGAATTAATTTTTGAATTCTCTGAAACTCTTTTGTTCCAGAGTATCTACCTACTCAGCGTCCACATGAGTGGTTTAGACTTTAGAAATTAATGCAGTAAATTTCGGGTATGAATTTTGGTGATTTGAGTACAAGTCAAGTCACAAAATCTAGCGAGGTCTGCGAGGTGCTTAGTTAATTGGGAAACGACATATCTTTAGACAGGCATATCTTGAACACAATAGTGAATAGAGGATAATATGCATTTGGATGAATATTATAGATGAAATCAGATAACTTGTACCGCGCTAACCATTACTTCACTGAGGTCTGAGGTTGGTGAGGTTGTACAACTCCGGGTACGGGCGAACATAATAAATAGATCCCTGTTTATCCAGTTTGAATCAGGTCGATTCATTTGGCCTTGAATATTTTTTGAATGGCTAAAGATGGGAACCTGAAATTTGGCATATAGTTATTTCTTAAAAGGAAAAAAAAAATGTAGTGGTTCTCAAAATTCTGTCTCTGCCAGTGGCGGCTCCAGGGGGGCCAACTTTAAAATCT
>NW_007381715.1:11078-11483 GCF_000475195.1 Diaphorina citri | reverse complement strand
TTTAAAATTCTAGATTTTAAAGTTAATGGGTGATGTAGGTATGTTTCTGGATACTTTTTTCAAACAACTAGAACCTTTTCAAACTAAAATTATTGTAGGATTTGCAGGTATGATAATTATTTAAAGGCTCCTTTCTGGCCAGTTAAAAAATCTCCCCACGTGGGGACGTTCTAAGATCAGGTACCTATACTAACTACTCGTAGTATATTAATGCAGGAATCCACCATCAATCTAATTTCTTCTTCTAAGAAATCTGAGAGTGTGAGACTGAGTGGGGAACACCATTAATAATCTCATTAGAAGAAAATCTCAGGAGAGAACATTAAAGCTAGATGATTATAATTAGGGTACATAGTACATAATACAATACATAGCTATGTATGTATGGGTATGTACCTATATAGG
>NW_007381715.1:3163-9660 GCF_000475195.1 Diaphorina citri | reverse complement strand
TAGGCGGGCCTTCGCGGGCCGCAAAAATGAGCTCGCGGGCCGCATGCGGCCCGCGGGCCGCGGGTTGGACAAGCCTGGTATAACTATACCTACCTGGTCACCGGATCAAAGTAAAATGTCCGCTAGAAAATACATTTACCGCCAGCCGCCAGCCTAGTTAGCTTGGTTGGTAGCGCGTCTGCCTTGTGAGCGCTATAGGTCGCGGGTTCGGCTGGCTTTCCTGTCTTCCTTCTCTCTTCGTTTTCGGGACGATAAGACCTTGGCAGTTTTGCAGTTCCCAACTATCAAACTTCAAAAAAATACATAGTCCCCCAGTAAATACATATATAGGTACACAGACAACATAGGGTGGCTGTACCAGTAGTCGATCATTTTTCACGTTTTTAAGTTTCAATTAGCTCTGGTTCTATTGTTGGACATTGTTATATTTTAATTTTGGTGTCAAATTAAAGCTAAGACTTCAAATTTTTTATGTATCTTATTTTTTATAGCAATATCTTTTGTTTTTATGCTTTTTTTATAGCTCAAACTCATTTTTCAGAAAAGCACTAGTTCTCGATCAGTGTGTATCTAATTTCGATCAAAAAATGCACTAGTTCTCGATCACCTGTTCTAGTTGTTGATCATGCATTGCACTAGTTGTCGATCATTTGTGATTTCATATACATAGTTTATTGGGCTGTTGCAAGGAAAAGTTATACCTACCTACATAATTATTTTTCTCTTTTTCTTTTTTTCCTAACCACAACCTGACCTAATCACAACCTGACCTAACCACAACCTGACATTTTTCAGTTGCTTCGGAGTCATCCTGTAGAACCGGGGTGCAAAATTATATCTACTTATTCTACCTATCTAATTAGCTACCCCACACCTATAACCCATCTATACCTACCCTCCCACCTACCTACCTAATTTATATCTCCCTAACTATATTACCATCCTCCCCTACCTTCACCCTGGTCACTGTCACTATCACTACACCTTTATAGTCCCTGGGGACCCATTGTGTAATTATTATTAAATTAAGTTGCCTTGTTAATAAAATTATTACAAGCCTTTGTGTTCGCACAGCGTGTTCCTCTAATGAATTCAACAAGCCTCGATATATAATAATTAATTTTTCATTTTGAGCTTTTATAATGTACCTATGTTAGATGTATGTTACCTATATGTGAAGGTTTGAAGGCCATTACACACGATGCTGTCTATTGTATCAAAGTTGAGATGGATTCTACCTATAAAGGCTCTTTGAATTCGTCGCAAGGTAGGTAATAATTGCCAAATTACCTACCTCACTTAGTTGAAACAAACAGACTTCGTCTAATTAAAACATGGAATTCACATCCTTCGATTAGATAGGTAGGTATTAGGCTGATGGAGAGGGTATGAGCGGAAGAGGAGGAGGAGAAGAAGAAGAAGGAGGAGGAGGAGGAGGAGACTGAGGAAGCTGGAAGTATGGTGTAAAAACACAGAACATTTTAATGGTTTTTTTTTTTTTTTTTTTTTTTTTTTTTTTTTTTTTTTTTTTAAGCTAAATCCCCTTTATTATTATTATCTTGCACTTTTAGGAACCTACGAGTAAATACTTTTAGGAATCTACCTCTGATATAAAGTTCAAGAAAATAGGTAATATGTAGATATTGTAGGTATGTATAAGTATCTACATTCTACATACCTATTTCGTTAATACACTCATATATCTCTTGGTAGTAGGTATTAGGAGCACGCTACAAAACTTTGTTGAGTTATAGCTCTAAGTTTGGATACGACTTGTACCCGCGTGTACCGCCCTAACCCTAACGATACAAATAAGAAATAAATAGAGTCCACAGCTACCTACCTACCTAACTATATTATCTTCATTCTTACCTACTCACCGTGCGGGTATCGCGGCTTACACACCGGAGGTTGTGGGTTCAATTTTGGGCAGAGTCAAAGTCATTTCGGCTCTGTGGTACAAAAATTTCGCAGAGAGAAAATTAACATTTTCTACAAAAACTACAAATTATTATAAAATATAAATCTAGAGTAAGCATTGTGCTGGTTGGTACTTGGATGAGGGAGTGAAGTAAAGGTAGCATGGTACAATGGACGTGCGTTGAGTAGCAAAACTTTTCCTTCGGGTTATTTACTATTTATTTTACAACCCTTAACAAAAAAAAAGTAGAAAGAGTCACTGACAATTTTTCTTACCATGAGAGGGAGAGAGGGAGGGAGGAAGGGGGGTTAGGGGTGAAAATTAGCCCCGGATATATTAGGAGCTTATGGTGGAGAATACGAATTGGAGAGGGAGAGAATTAATGATACAGATAGAGAGAGAGAGAGAGAGAGAGAGAGAGAGAGAGAGAGAGAGAGAGAGAGAGAGAGAGGAAAGAAGAAAGAGAGAGAGAGGGAGAGAAAAAGAGAGAGAGAGAGAGAGAGAGAGAGAGAGAGAGAGAGAGACGGATAAGAGAGAGAAAGCATACAGTGAAAGAGAGAGAGAGAGAAAAGGAGAGAATGTGTGTGTGTGTGTGTGAGAGAGAGAGAGAGAGGTATATGAAAGGAGTACCTACTTAGAGTTAGCTCAAAAGTTTCAAAGTTCTTTCTTTAGTGGATGTGTCTACTACAATTGTTAGGTCACAGGTTCGATTCCCGCCCGAGGTCAACTTTATTCTAAATAGGTCAGGTTCGTTCTCGGTACGGCGCGGCGAGCTTTCTCCTATGTCCTTCTCTCCTGCTTTCGGTACGATAAGACACCTGATCAGGTCCGCTTGTCAGGTCTATCCGATATCTGATGAGCACACACACTATCAGGTAGACCTGCGAGGCGGACCTGATCAGGTGTACCTGTCAGGTCTACCTGGTATTGAGTGACTTGCCTTACAGTTCCCTCTGTCAAACCTGTAGAATGGAGCAGTTGCAAATGGGTAAAAATTATAAATAAATGGTCGATTCCTTTGTACAAAGTTGGGAAAAATCCAAATCTGATGTCAAAACTCCAAAAAAATAACTGTAAAAGGTCGAAAATTCAATTTTTATTTTCCGTTCTCATGAAAGAGTTCCAATATGTGTGACGTCAGACTTTACGCAGTTGTTTTTTTCGTCCGTTAGGTAGCGCCACTATGCAAGCGCGCTAACGGAGGAGCAGAAAGAACTGCGCAGAAACATATGCGCACAAACACATTAATGCGTTGCCTGCGAGGGAGCTTTGCTCGGGATATTTGATGTGACGTCATCGCCTACGGGAGCGTATGCCGTGACGTCAAAGTTCACGATTTACCTTTATTTTTTAAATCGATTTATCTCGGGATCTAGAAGTCGTAGAAGAAAAAGAAAAATTTCGTTGGTCCTCACTTTTCCTGCTCTATGACTTTGAAACATCACCCAAGTAAGCGCAACTGATCTATTTATCTTACGTACTTCATTAAGTTTTACTTCTTCTGTCTCTGTCACTCATCTCTTAATATCTTCTAATTTTCTTCAAGTATCTCCAAATTATCTCCCTGCCTATCTCTCTCTCTCTCTCCCTCCCTCTTCCTCCTTATTTAACTCTCTCTTCCTCCTTCTTTCTCTCTACCTCCCTCTCTTTCTTTCTCACTTTCACTTTTTCCTTTCCGTTATATAATTTGTTAACGTATCATCTTTTATGTCTTTTGTTCTCTTCTTTCTCTCTCTCTCTTTCTGCTATGTAACTAAGTTCTTCGCATTCTTGAACTTTTCAACCAAGAAAGAAGAGAGAGAGGGTAGAGAGATAGAGAGAAGGGGGGGAGGTCCATTATATCCATTGTTCATTGTCATGTTAGTTTACGCTCTTCCATTTGACTTTCTTCTCCTTATTTGTCTTTTCTTCTCTCTTTCTTCTTCTCATTGTCTCTTCAAATTTAGCCTGGCGGGTAGATTAGTAGATTTAGTGGATTATTACCAAGAAGTGTCGTTCAGAAGAAGGTAAATTTGTCACATCCACTAATACGTATTCCAGTAGGTATTCCTAGGTTTAACGTTGTTGAATTAACGAAGTGAGTTTTAAGTTTTCCCCTTGACCATTTATCTTTCAGTTTGTCTGTTTCTTTGTCTGTTAGTTGTTTTGTTTGTCTGTTAGTCTGTTTGTTTGTCGGTTAGTCTGTTTGTTTGTCTATTAGTCTGTTTGTTTGTCTGTTTGTTAGTCTGTTTGTTTGTCTGTAGGTCTGTTTGTTTGTCTGTTTGTCGTTTTATTTCGGCACTCGAACGGTTGGTCGAGTATTGGTGAAGTCTGATAGACAAGATTTGTGGTGTACTATTTTACTAAAAGCACCAAAAGATTCATTCAGGGGTTTTATCCAAACATTTTGGGCAGTAAACGGGTAGCCAGCAAAGTGCTGGATATCATCAGTTGTAAATACTCCTAACTCCTAATGTTTACACAAAGAGAGAGTTCAATCCCCTCCCCCTCAACACCCCCCTCTAATCCATTTCTACCCCTCTTCCGCTCTCCTCTCGATGAATTTTTTCTTTAATTCCCCCCCCCCTATACTTATTCCATTTCTAACGCCCCTCCCCTCCCCCCTACTTTCCTGCCCTACCCTGTATAAAATCCGGTGCTATGTAATGTATGTAATATGTATGGGGGTCCAATACAGTTCGGGATATTACTTGGATAGAATTCTCAATGATAAATATTGCATGTCGCTTTTTTTAAAAAAGCCAGAGGAGAAGAAGAGGGGGGGGGGAATGAAGAGGACAGAGATGGAGGGAAGAGGGAGAGAGAGAGAGACAGGTGAGAGTATTAAATCCGGTGAAAACAGAGAGAGAAAGAAAGAGAGAGAGAGAGAGAAAGAAAAAAGTAGACTGTAGAGTGAGAGAAAGAAAACGAAGAGGGTATTAGGTAATTATTTTATTTTCCTAAAAAAAAGAGAGAAAAGTGAATATACAGTGTGGAATGTGGATAAGTAAATGGAACTCCTGAGTATTCTGATGTTCAAAGTATCAAAACTATGTAAAACCAAAAGTACCTATTTTTTTCCGACTCGGCGAAGAGAGAAGGAAGACAGGATATTAGAAAACCAGCTGTTCTGAGAACTGAGAACGAACTTTATCTGTTTAGGATAAAATCTACCAGGGTGATCATTAACCCTAACACAGCCTGTATAGAATAAACATGTGAAGTCTGAACTTAGTATAGGAGAGAGAGGGACAGAGCAATTATAAATATTTAATGTCTACATTTCCTGTCCTTCTCTCACTCTTCCTCTCTCCGGTATCTTCCTTTTTCCTCTCTTTCTCCTTTTCTTCTTCTCCTTTTTCCAATTCTTCTTCTTCTATACTTCTCTCTTTCTATCCAGTAGATTCCTTCCTTTTCTCCTCATTCTTCTTCTCTTTCCTCCTTCTCGTTGATCTTCTCTTTGTTCCTTCTTTTCTACTCTCCTGGATATCTCTTTCAATCTTATTTATCTTATTATTCCTTCTCTCCCAACAAATCTCTCTTTCTTCATTTCTTCTTCTTTCTCTCATTTATCTTCCTCTCAAGACTCAATCTCTTTCCTGCCTCCTCTTCTTTTCAATTCCTTTTCTTCCTTAAACCTCTTTTCAGCCTCTTCTTCCTCGTACCAGCTCTTTCTCTGCTCCTCCATCTTTTTATCCTCCTTCTTTTTCATCTCCTCCTCCTCTTCCTTTTTCATTCTATCCTTCGATCCTTTTCCTTTTTCTTTCTCTTCTTCGTCTCCTCCTCTTCCTTTTTCTTTCTCTTCCTTTTTCTTTTTTCTCCAACACTCCTCCTCCTCTTCCTTCTTCTTTCTCTCCTTCGTCTCCTCCTCCTCTTCCTTTTTTTCCTTTGTCTCCTCCTCTTCCTTCTTCTTTCTCTCCTTCGTCTCCTCCTCTTCCTTCTTCTTTCTCTCCTTCGTCTCCTCCTCTTCCTTTTTCTTTCTCTCCTTCGTCTCCTCCTCCTCTTCCTTTTTCTTTCTCTCCTTCGTCTCCTCCTCCTCTTTCTTCTTCTTTCTCTCCTTTGTCTCCTCCTCCTCTTCCTTCTTCTTTCTCTCCTTCGTCTCCTCCTCTTCCTTTTCCTTTTTCCTTCGACTCCTCCTCTTCCTTTTTCTTTTTCTCCTTCGTCTCCTCCTCCTCTTCCTTTTTCTTTCTCTCCTTCGTCTCCTCCTCCTTTTCCTTTCTCTCCTTCGTCTCCTCCTCTTCCTTTTTCTTTTTCTCCTTCGTCTCCTCCTCCTCTTCCTTTTTCTTTCTCTCCTTCGTCTCCTCCTCCTCTTCCTTCTTCTTTCTCTCCTTCGTCTCCTCCTCAATTTCTCTCCTTCCCCTTCATTTTCTTCATCTCCCCTTACATGAAATGCCGCAGTCTCTATCTCTATCAAATCCCCAGGGATAAACACTCTCTATTCTTAATGTACATTATCCCCCGCTCCTTCCACCCCTGTATATAGTCCTAATATCTACATAAATAGCTCTTGAGTAAATAAGCAGATTTTTGTACTTTTTTTTAAACTTCAAGGTTTTTTTTTTTTTTTTTTTTTTTTTGGTAAGGTTAATTTTTAAAA
>NW_007381715.1:0-2958 GCF_000475195.1 Diaphorina citri | reverse complement strand
GTAACTGGAAATTTTATAAATTTTTGAAAATTTTCCATGGATTAATTCATTTTATTTAGCTATATTTTTTACTGTTTATTTCCCTTTTTCGGTTCAATTTTTCTAGGAGCGGGGGCCATTCTCGGGGCCCGCGAAAAATGAGCTCAGCGGGCCGCATGCGGGCCCGCGTGACTGCGATTGGACAAGCCTGTTATAAAGACTTCAAGAGCGAACAGCCAAACCAATTCTTTAGTTTAAGTTTAGTTTTTCGTTCCATTACCATTACATGCGGGAACCACAGGCTTATAATATTTCTTTGATATAAGAAATGAGGGTCACGAGATGGTCTTCAACACACAGGCAAGGCGTTTCCCAATTAAACAAGGATTATGTCAAGGAGGAAAAAAAGCGTCATGAAAAAAGGCCTTGAAAAGGTTGATAAATGGTTACAGGATAAAACTTTGAAATTAGAATTATAATTTCTAATGCCTCTTTTTTTTCCGTTTTCCTGTTTTTTCGCTTTTAGTCCCCACAGCGCCTTTCTTCTTTTCCTTCTTCTCTTTCAACCCGTTCTATGGCGGGTGTTCTCATATGAATATCCCTTCATAACATCCTCGTCTCGTCTCTCCTCTCTCTCCTCTCTCTCTCTCTCTCTCCTTTCTCTCTCTCTCTCTCTCTCTCTCTCTCTCTCCTTTCTCTGTAGATATTTATACAGACGAGACGGAATATTTCATTTAAATTATTTTATTATTATCATGTCCAATATTAATGGTATAATAATATTACTTTATTATTATCATTATTATTAATATTACTTTGTTATTATCATCATTATAGTAGGTATAATATTATTCAAGCAATAAAAATATGATTTGTTTATTTATGACTTGGAGCGTATTGCCCTCATATCATCAGATGGGCGAGCAGACACAATGTCAGCCTAGTTTAGCTTGGAGGTAGAGTGTCTGCCTTGTAACCGATAGGTCGCGGGTTCGATTCCCGATCGGGATGGAGTTTATCCTAAACAGATAATATCCGTTATCCGAACGGCTGACTTTTCCTATCCTGATGTCATCCTTCTATTTTTCCCTTCGTATTCGGGACGATAAGACATTAGCAGTTACAGAAAAGAAAATAGAGAGAAAGAGAAACAGACTTTGCTTTCCATTTACTCATAGTCAACAAGAGAAAGTAACCCGTTAAAACTTTTTAGGAAGTCATTTTTCAATAGAACAATTCTTCAGAAAATGGTTCTTCTTTCATAGAACTCCTCATTTACAACGGAAAAAGAAAAAACTCTAGTGTGTATTTGATTTGTTGATTTTGTTACGCGATAACTTTTGAATGCTATCCGTCTCTTTCTATCTAATCCTAAGCCTATCTCTCTCTCTCTCTCTCTCCCTCGCCAGACACTATACTCATTCAAACACATTCTCTGTCTCCCTCTGTTAGCACTCTAACCCCTGCACTTCTCAGGAGAAGAAGGGGGGGGGGGGAATGAAGAGGACAGAGATGGAGGGAAGAGGGAGAGAGAGAGAGACAGATGAGAGTATTAAATCCGGTGAAAACAGAGAGAGAAAGAAAGAGAGAGAGAGAGAGAGAGAGAAAGATGAGAGTATTAAATCCGGTGAAAACAGAGAGAGAAAGAAAGAGAGAGAGAGAGAGAAAGAAAAAAGTAGACTGTAGAGTGAGAGAAAGAAAACGAAGAGGGTATTAGGTAATTATTTTATTTTCCTAAAAAAAAGAGAGAAAAGTGAATATACAGTGTGGAATGTGGATAAGTAAATGGAACTCCTGAGTATTCTGATGTTCAAAGTATCAACTATGTAAAACCAAAAGAATTTGTTTCCGACTCAACGAAGAGAGAAGGAAGACAGGATATGAGAAAACCAGCTGTTCTGAGAACGAACTTTATCTGTTTAGGATAAAATCCACCAGTGTGATCATCATTAACCCCAACACATCCTGTATACCTACTTGTATAGAATAAACATGTGAAGTCTGAACTTAGTATAGGAGAGAGAGGGACAGCGGACAGAGCAATTATAAATATTTAATGTCTACATTTCCTGTCCTTCTCTCTCACTCTTCCTCTCTCCGGTATCTTCCTTTTTCCTCTTCTTCTCCTTTTTCCAATTCTTCTAGTTCTTCTTCTTCTCTCTTTCTATCCGGTAGATTCCTTCCTTTCCTCCTCATTCTTCTTCTCTCTTTCCTCCTTCTCGTTGATCTTCTCTTTCTCACATTATCTTTCTTCCTTCTTTTCTACTCTCCTGGATATCTCTTTCAATCCTCAATAATCTCATTAGAAGAAAATCTCAGGAGAGAACATTAAAGCTAGATGATTATAATTAGGGTACATAGTACATAATACAATACATAGGTATGTATGTATTGGTATGTATATTGGGAGTACCAATCTTATTTATCTTATTATTCCTTCTCTCCCAACAAATCTCTCTTTCTTCATTTCTTCTTCTTTCTCTCATTTATCTTCCTCTCAAGATTCAATCTCTTTCCTGCCTCCTCTTCTTTTCAATTCCTTTTCTTCCTTAAATGTCTTTTCAGCCTCTTCTTCCTCGTAACAGCTCATCCCTTTGTTCCTATATGTATTACATACCTACTTAGTACTTACATGGACACCTATGTATTTCAATGCATTACCTATGTATGTACATTATTACAGGATGACTTGGTGCTTTTAGTATCGAGGACATTCTCAGTATAGGTACCTGCAAAATAATTAACAATAATTTGTACATCCCATTCCATTTTTGACAGTTAAGATTCGTAGGAGCAGGACTGTTTTTGGATTTCGAAAGAAATAAAAAAGAAAGTAGGTACCTACCTACATAATTATTTTTCTCTTTTTCTTTTTTTCCTAACCACAAACTGACCTAACCACAACCTAAATTTTTCAATTGCGTCGGAGTCATCCTGTAGAACCGGGGTGCAAAATTATATCTAATACTTACTCTAGGT
>NW_007381714.1:0-11484 GCF_000475195.1 Diaphorina citri | reverse complement strand
CATGGAACAAACAAACAGACTGTTTACAAAGTGCAATAAGGGTTAATACATAACTCCGGCTTCCTATAATCCTAGTCCTTACCCAGTGTTTTGATGTAATAATAAGGATAAGAACTAAGGAGAGAGAGAGAGAGAGAGAGAGAGAGAGAGAGAGAGATAGAAAAAAGAGAGGGAGAGAGTGAGACAGGGGAGGGGAGAGAGAGAGAGAAGTACCTACAGAGAGTAATCCTAAGGTTCCTGAGTGAAATTTTATGCTCACAGTAAAACTAACCTCCAACTTTTATGCCTTTATACCCAACTACATAGATACCAGCAACATTTTCATCAGAAACATGGTTTCTCAACAATCCAGAAATGTTCGAGCAACAATCCAGCAACTTTTCTACTCTCCAGACTTATTTCTGAAACATTTTTCTTGTCTTTTAGTGTGTACCAGGTTTTGTCTTGAATGTTGCTCAACATTCGAAATATTTGTTACGCAAGGTGTCCGCATCTGTTCACAACTGTTGCAAAACAAGTCCTATGCTTTTCAATAACAGATTTCAGTCCATTTTTTTTTTTTTTTTTTTTTTTTTTTTANACCACTATCGCCTAGATGAACACTGTTCCGTAAGTTTTCATCCCTCGTAGTTTTTACCTTACAGTATAAGGATTTTACGTGTCTTTATTGTGAGAAGCTTTCCTCCCGAGCTTAAAAGGCGTGTGGCCATGCCTTCTTTATAATCTACCTCTAAAGAGTGGCGTGTTAAAAAACGTACTAAAAGTGGAAATAAATGAACAAAAGCGATAAATGAAAGAGGGTTTCCTTGGAGGAAACTCTTTGATTAAAAGAGGTAAAAGTTGCTAACGATACGATTCCCTCCTTTTAGCAAATATAAAAAAGAATTATGTAATTTATTTACCGATAAAACAAATAAATAAATAAAATCTTACTATATAAAATAATCTATTAAAACAATTTTCTCGGTTCAAACGTTTGGCATTACTACCTCCTGTATTCAAAAAAAGAACGGCTTATGTGTGTCAAAACACTACTAAAATTACATCGAGAACCCAATCTTTATTTCTTTATGCAAATTCTATTTATGTATAAATGAAAATTTCCAGAAACATGTATGGATGATATGCATCGTATTTATAAAGTCAAATGGTATCTTAAGTCTGACCATTTCCATGGTTACATGGTGGGTTTCGTGGCTATGTTAATTACATTTAAAATAGTGGACTCCTTTACAGGTTTTCAACAGGTAAAAGTACTCAGAAAAAACCAGGTTAAAATAGAAGTGTCGGTGAACCACCAGAAACCAATGAGAGGACCAAAGCCCAAGGAAAAAGCCCCACGTGTAAAGTCGAAGTAGTATAAAGACAATGTAAACAGGTCCAGATGAAAACCGGATGTTCAAAGGGGCCCCCCCCAAATAAAAAAAGTGTTCGCCGAAAAAAAAAAAAAAAAAAAAAAAAATGAAAAAAAAAAAAAACTGAAAAATTAAATCTACGAAAATGATAGAGAGTCAGTCTATAGAGTCCTTTGGATCTGAGCCCTATTGATTCTTTGGGGATTCTGTACGGACCCCTTTTTACTTTCTATTACCTACTATTTTTCCGAGTTCCACAGTTCAACGAACCATTAGTACAGAGGTGATTCTGATATCCTAAATTCCTAACTATTTCAACTGACAGTTCGACGGCCAATACCCTGCCAAGGTGGGCGAAAACACCGAACACAAAAAAGTTACTAGCTCAAAAACAAATAACAAGCACAAAAAAGTCTGAAAGTTCTCTTCGCCTGAATTTCAGTCAGAGACTTGATTGGTTTTCGGCTAGAACTTTCAAAGTAGAGAACCATCATTAGTTTGTGTCTTGGTTTTGATGTTATTATGACATTCCTATGCTTTTCTGCCAATCATATCTTAATACTCTCCTTTCCTATTGTTGTTCGTCTTCATATGATTGTTCTCCTTTCAAAATAGGCTTATTTTTTTCCTTTCTTATGGCTATTCCCGCATCATATAGGTAGTTGTTCTGCTTTTCCATGGCAAAATACAATAATGGAAATTAAAGCAAACAATAGAGAATTTGGCTCGATAGTACAACATAATGGTCGATCAACATCGACTCTTGGTCGTCTACACTACAATATTGTCAGTCGTTGATCGACTTTGGTCGTATGTAGAGTTAGACGTACCTTATAAGCGATGACCGTTAGTGTGGACAGAGCTTTAATGTTTGACGATAGAGCTGAAGTATATTTCTCTTCCTTTCTTCAGGGGTGCCTGAGGGGTACCTGAAGAAAAGGAAGAAGTCTCAATAGAGGAAATTTGCATTCACACGCCTAAATTGCCCAACTTCAAACAAAACCTATCTATCTACCTCTGGGAATTTGTGAAGGTAAAAGACCCTAAGACCCTACAGGCATATAAACACTTTGCTTTAATTATTTGATCCCTTTCTTAATGAAATTCCAATCATGTCCCTTTATTAGAATATTTTATGAGGGGAAAAAGCAGGGAAAAATCCCATTAAGATAGAACTCTCTATCTACTGAAGAAGGATTTTTTCTCCCTCAGGAAAAGTCAGAGGTGGGAAGGTTTTGGCACAATGCATTCTCAGAATCACACAGGGGGAAAATTCGGCTTAAATGGGATTTAAGGGGAATTCCTTGTTTACTAGTTCCCTCTTTTTCGAATAGGGTTGGGCTTCTCAGATCTAACTTAAGTTTTCACTCCTTTGAGCTGGTCTCTGGGCAGTAAGACCAGCAATGGGGAACTTAAAATTAATAAAGTACATACTGCCCAATATAATAATAAACACACAACATCGAAGGTTGTAGAAAGGAAGTTCTCCAACTTGACGAAAGCCCTGTGAAAAGAGCTGGCAGATAAGGAAGAGGAGGTGGTGGAAGAGAAAGAAGAGGAAGTGGAGGAGAAGAAGGATGAGAAAATAAATTAGAATGTGACACGCAGAGGAACACAAGAATACCGAGCCACTGTGAATAAGAACGACGTGATAAATTGATCATCTTGGAGAGGAGGACGAAGAAGAGAAGGAAAAGAAAATGGAGAAGGAGGAGGAAGAGGGAGTTAAAAGGAGAGTAAAGAGAAAGAGGAGAAAGATGAGAGATGGAACGGTGAAGGAGAAGTAGGAGGTGGTTATAGACAAACAGGAGGAGGAAGAATGGAGGAATAAGAAGAGGAGATGTGAAAATAAGAGATGTAAAAGAAGACGAAGGAGGGGAAGGAAAAGGAGTAAATAGACGGATGAGAATGAGGGGGTTCAGAAGAATAAGCGGTGGAATAAAAGAGAGAAAACAAGGAGGAAGTAGGATAGGGGGAAGTTGTATAAGGAAGAAGAGGAAGAAGAAGAAGAAGAGGAGGAGAAGGAGCAAAAGGAGGAGTATTAGGATAAGAAAAGGGATAGAGAAGAATAGGACCAAGGTAAAAGGAGATATATCTAACTTAAGTTTTCACTCCTTTGAGCTGGTCTCTGGGCAGTAAGACCAGCAATGGGGAACTTAAAATTAATAAAGTACATACTGCCAATCTATATAATAATAAACACACAACACGAACGTTGTAGAAAGGAAGTTCTCCAACTTGACGAAAGCCCTGTGAAAAGAGCTGGCAGATAAGGAAGAGGAAGTGGAGGAGAAGGAGGATGCGAAGGAGGAAGAAAAGAAATCAGAGCGTAGTTAAGTCACTTGATAAATGATAGACATTGCTGTCAGGTCTGCCTGACCTAATGGCGAAGAAAAGGGAGAAACGAAGGAACAAGTGGGGCAAAAGGAAAATAATGAAATGATTCTGCCTTCCTTCCTTAAGTGACTTTCACGTAACCCCTCTCTCCCTCCTTAGAAAAACCATCTCCCCCTCCTTGGAAAAACCGCCTTTATCCTTTGTCATAGATCGTAAGTTTGTCATAGATCGTAAGATTGTAAATTGCACTAAATAAACAATAAATAAAAAAATAAAATCCTTACAAAAACCTCTCTCTTCTTGGAAAAAACCCCTTCATCTTTACAAAAACCTCTCTCTTCTTGGAAAAAAACCCCTTCATCTTTGGAAAAACCTCTCTCTTCTTGGAAAACCCCTTTCTTTCCTTAAAAAAACCTCTCTCTCTCCCTAAGAAAACCTTCTCTATCCGTAGAAAAACAGAGACTAGATTAAGACTTTCCCTTTTGGAGGGACGACGAGATTTTTTGAAGGTTGCTTCCGGTGAGCTATCCCGATATTGTAGCGAAAATCCATCATTTATTATTTTATGTTATGTTCCAAACTTTCTCCTTTGACATCACTTATTCTCTCTCGCCGCGGATAATTTGCATGATGGAAAAATACATTTAGGGACTAAGGAGTGTTCCATTTTGGTTCCTCAAAAAAGTTCCCTCTTCAGCTTCAGCCAAAAATTTCCCATGGATACGAATTGGACAGAAAATCCCTAGAAAAGGGAAATTTCCCTTTAATATCATTAGCAAGGGAATTTTCCCCCTCCATCCCAGGGAAAAAATCAGAGGCAAAAACTCCCTTTCCCCCTCCTCCAACCTCATTCACCCCTCCCGCGAATAAACTACGGGCTAAAAAATTCCCGGAGGGACGGGCCCAGCTTGTTATTACTATTGTAATAATAAAGGAAGGACGGACTAAAAAGGGGATCCCGCTCAAAGTAAGTACCTATACAAGGAATACCGATCTAACAGTCTGACAACAAAGTTGAAAACATTGGGTCAATAGTTAGCCGATTTTTTTTTTTTTTTTTTTTAATTGAAATTTTGAAACTGCTAAATAGAATAATATGTATTCACTACCTACGTAACACAGTTTTAGGTAAACTGGCCGTGGTATTACATTCACCAAAGTGCTTCTTGCTTATCTTATTATTTTAATTATTTTGACATTTCAAACAAAAAACGCAACCAAATACAACTCATAACACAGTTAACTCAAAACTTAAGTACACAGTTACACACATACATACCTAATTATTTAGCACACATGCCAAACGCACACATAAGAAACACACTAACCCAGACAAAAAGCTCACTAACCCAAATCCAACCAAATCTACTCACAAAAAATACACTAACTCATCAAAATCTCCTTCCCAATGAACCCCGTTAGGAAATTATTCACCACACCCTCTTTGTTGAAGGTCTTCAGAGAACCAAGCTTGAGGAATTTCCATCTGAATGCTGCCCACAATCGCAAACACCACAAACTAACTGATACCGCACCGAACACAAACCAGAAAGAGTTGAAAAGGAAGTCGTCCAAATCCAAACATAAACAGAAATCCGAAATCAGCAAATGCTACGAAACAAAGAAATTGCCCCAACCAGATTGCAAGCAAAAAGTAGAACCGAAAAAGGAAAGTAAAAAATGCGAGAAGCCGAAACAGCCTCTCGAATGCAAACCAAAAGCGGAGCTAAAAAAACCGGACATGGTCAAAGAACCTCCTCCACCAAGCAAAGTACCTTTGCCAACCAAACCTCCTTGTAGGCCAAAAGTAGACCTGGACAAATGTAAAGAAATGAGGAAGCTGAAATGTGCACCGAAAAAGGAACCAAAACCAGGAGAGTACCAAAGACCCAAATGCTGTGAAGATAAAATCGGACCAAAAAAAGACTCATGAAATGAAGGAACTTTGGACATTTCTTCAGGTGATAAATTTACTTAATTGTAGGGGTGCTTTGGGTGGTACATTGGTACCTTTACCAGTCTGAATCTATGGTAAATCTGAAATATTTATGTACGTATAGTATGTACATTGACCTTTAAAAGTAAATATGTATTTATCTTAAACGTATTTCTTTATTTATAACCAAGAGCTACATAAGATCACAAAACTTGTGTATTCCGCCAAGAAAAAAAAATATTGACTTTAAATATTTATGAAGAAGCATGTGCATGACTTATGTAGTAATGTGCATGGTGATAGAAATTAGTGCCCTACACGCCCTACACTTGACTTTAGACCACGCTACGCCACTGTATTACAGACACATATGCTAACAAAAAATATAGACAGTATAGGCCTCTTAGGCACACAGGCACACAAAAAATACCAAAACAAGGAGTTTACTCAACCATCTCAGAGAAACAGGGAATTCAAAGGGACTAATAACAGGGCTGTCACAAGGTTTAACCAAAAACCCTCTGACTGGAATAACCGGACAATTGGACACCTTAATCACTAACCCCACTGGAATAAGAACAAGTTAATCACTAACCCCACTTAAATAACAAGTTAGTCACTAACAACTTAATATCTTGACCTGAACTTAAGTTCTCACTTGAGTTTTTGTCACTGCCTCAAGGCACCGGAACCAAAGCCCTAATTGTGACTGTGATGTCATGCGATTAAACCCGCTCTCATTGTTATGCTTAAGGCATTGTTATGCTTAAGGCTTAAGGGTATACTAATAAATACATCCTGAAGAATTGTCAGAGAACGAAGAACGACATTAAAATAAGTATTTCGTGTTGAGTACTTGGAAGTGGCTTATTGTAAGTACTTTCACGAAGAAAGTACTTAAATATACTTTGTCACCAGAATGAGTTTGACATTAGGCCGTCACCAAGTCATCTAGTTTCTAGTACCTTATGTCTCCATCAATACGTTTGCAAACTTGCTCTTTTTATACAAAATATCTAATAAAATATATCATTCTAAAATAAATAAATAAAAAATTCCATTTTATTTATTGTAGAAGAGAAAATATAAACGATTTTCCTCCCTTAGCATAGCAATCGTTGAAAATGGAGAAATTTTTCTCAAAGAGGTTCCTTTGGAGAAAGTAAATACGAAACAAGTAAATAAAGGGAAAACATGCAAAAAAATTGTGCGGTTTTGAAACTCTCATCTAATATTTTTCCGTACCGGGTGTGCGGAAAATTCGAGCCCCTCTTTCGAAGAGTGTGTATTTCTGTGCCATTCTAGGAATATGGCATTCATTTTTGATGCTCCCTACTTTTGAATGCCCTTGTCACAAGTATATCCGCTATCACAAGTAGGGCCCGTCGCACATTCAAAGCGTGTTCGCCTGAAAAAAAAAAGAAACCCCAAGAAGGCCCCGCCGCACTTTCAAACGTGTTTTGTCCCCGAAAAAAAAAAAAAAAAAAAAAAAAAAAAAACTGAACTGAAAAACTAAACCTACGAAAATGATAGAGAGTCAGTCTATAGAGTCCTTTGGATCTGAGCCCTATTGATTCTTAGGGGATTCTGTACGGACCCCTTTTTACTTTCGATTACTATTTTTCCGAGTTCCACAGTTCAACGAACCATTAGTACAGAGGTGATTCGGATATCCTAAATTCCTAACTATATTTTAACTGACAGTTCGACGCCCAATACCCTGCCAAGGTGGGCGAAAACACCGAACACTAAAAAGTTACTAGCTCAAAAACAAATAACAAGCACAAAAAAGTCTGAAAGTTCTCCTCGCCTGAATTTCAGTCAGAGACTTGATTGGTTTTTCGGCTAGAACTTTCAAAGTAGAGAAAGATCATTAGTTTGTGTCTTGGTTTTGATGTTATTATGACATTCCTATGCTTTTCTGCCAATCATATCTTAATACTCTCCTTTCCTATGATTGTTCTCCTTTCAAAATAGGCTTTATTTTTTTCCTTTCTTATGGTTATTCCCGCATCATATAGGTAGTTGTTCTGCTTTTCCATGCCAAAATACAAGAATGGAAATAAAAGCAAACAATAGAGAAATTGATAGTTTGATAGTACCTAATGGTCGATCAACATCGACTCTTGGTCGTCTAGACGGGTCTGGCCTCATTTAGGCCCTTAGAATCCTTGGATATCCTGCCATTAGAGCCTTAAACGATAAACAATAAAAATAATTGAATTGAATTGAAAACAGCTTTTCTGATACAAACCGATATCAACCAATCCCCATACTTTTTACCAAGAAAATAAGAACTGGAATAATCTAAAGCCATTTTCCTCAAAACGATCGTTACTTTTGTTTCCAGGCCGCCTATCTTGATTTTTTCGCCTCGATATTATTTGGGGTTGGCGTTCGTTACCTGAGGCCTAAAGCCTTCTTCCATAGAACACGTCAATTATGAAGATGCATTAACAGAGAATATTCATGTAAATTTCCTGATATATTTAATATTTAAGCTCTTGGTAATATCATCAAGCGCTCCCAAATATTTATGCTCTTGTTTAAAACGTGGACTGAGTAATCCATTAGAGTAAGGTATTAGAGGTTCCTTTACAAGTCCACTTGTGTACTTGTGTTAGTGAGCATTAGAACATTAGAGGTCTTCCCGGACTAATGCGAAACAATTTTCGAATCAGTAATACAATAATCGCCTCACTCAAAAATTTCGGAATAATCGTTACTAATCCTCTACCTGAGAGCTCAGCTTGGAATAACAAAATACCATATAACCCGCAGGAAACTTTTGACGCCCGATTAGCAACGGGATGCGAAACAATTTTCGAATCAGTAATACAATAATCGCCTCACTCAAAAATTTCGGAATAATCGTTACTAATCCTCTACCTGAGAGCTAAGCTTGGAATAACAAAATACCATATAACCCGCAGGAAACTTTTGACGCCCGATTAGCAACGGACCCTCGGGAGAAGCATAATGTGGGGCACTAAATATTAATGATCATGGGTTGTTCATTAAATTCTCAACATACAACCCCCCATGCCCCCTCTTTTTAGGCTTTAAAAGCGTTCAGGGGTAGAAAATAGGGGTCATAAGTGAAGTGAACGTATAACCTTTCCCCCCAATAAATGAGGATGGAAATGAGACGAATTTATGGTCAATAAGTACCGGGAAATGGTTGATATAAAATGTAATGGGGTCAAGTTGCTTCAATTAGGTGAAATGATGTCCAGAATTGTCCCATCCGTTTGACCTTTCTGGGAATTTTCAAGTTCTCTAAAGTTCTATGTACAAACATCATACACAAAAATCCCACTCCGAGGCTTAGGTGTAGGGGCAACTGCCGCAAGAGATGGGTTAAGCTTATACGAATCTCTAAGTACAGGAAAGGTCCACTGTTTTGACCATTGACGCGGATATGTCTTTCCAAATCTGCTTGATACATTCTATTCTGTCTTCTTATGAATCAATAAATAATAACAAGCGTTATCCCTCACAACTGTGCCCTCAAAACCAAATATGACTCTCAAAAACAGCAGCAGACAAAATCCTTGTCAATGTTCTAAATGTCCTCAAAGGTACAGAATTAGCATTCCGTAATTAGAAATACAGAAGAAACACAGTTGTTCAAAACCATTTGTTACCAAGGCCTACCCAAATTCCCCGAATTCCAGCACGAGCGTAAGGATTCTTAATTCTTCCTTTAACATAATTCCTCGTTGTCTAATTCATCTTCAGACCAAAGCCTGCACCTGATAACAAATGCGATGCGAGGTTAACCAAGATATCCACCTCACATGTATCATAACCCTCCCATCGTTAACCCAGAAGAGAAGTGTCTGTCCAAGCAAAGAAGATGAGGACTTAGAAGAGGAGAAGGAGAAAATTAAATTTCCTGCATCTAATATTTCACAACCTGCGATTTTCTTCAAAGTGGTTTGCATGTCCCATTTTTCCTTCTCATATTTCATACTTAAAATACGCTTTATGTGTGTCGAGTGGGGAGTCTGGGAGAGAAAATGGGAATGAGAATGAGAGAAACTGGGAGTGGAGGAAAGAACGCTCGACGAAAAAAGGGAATACTTGGAATTCTTTCACTTCTTTTGTTGCTCGCCTTTTGAGCGTCCCGTTGAAGGCCCGAGACATTTGACCATGTAGCTGAATAGCTGCCCCGAAATACCCACCACACAGTTTCAAACTTGATGGCATCCCTTTTGAAACCGTTCCACACATTGTTGTTACTCCGAAAGCTCAAATTACGTCTCGATACTCACTTGAAAATATCCTACATCCATTTTGTCAGATCATACTCATTGATGCTTCTTTTCAGTGTCCCACACATAACACTTTTTGAGGACGAAAAAAGGGAATACTTGGAATTCTTTCACTTCTTTTGTTGCTCGCCTTTTGAGCGTCCCGTTGAAGGCCCGAGACATTTGACCATATAGCTGAATAGCTGCCCCGAAATACCCACCACACCGTTTCAAACTTGATGGCGTCCCTTTTGAAACCGTTCCACACATTGTTGTTACTCCGAAAGCTCAAATTACGTCTCGATGTTCACTTGAAAATACCCTACATCCATTTTGTCAGATCATACTCATTGATGCTTCTTTTCAGTGTCCCACATAACACTTTTTGAGATGGTTTCGGATAAGAGGTGGTATGATTGGAAGAGGACTTTAGCTGTTGAAAAGCTTGCCCCTTTTATGTCTGGAACTAAAACAACATTCCTTGCTATAAAGTACTCAAGATCCTCTCAAAGACCACTCTGTTTTCTTTGCTTTGAACTCGCAAACTATTTACTCTCCTTTTAAATCAATTCAATTACTTTTTCTTCCGCTCAAACTTCACCATCACTTTTCTTCTCATAAACTTTTCGTTCGCTTGCATCCATTCCAATAAAAATTACTCGACAAATTTATCTCATAAATTCCGCGCAGACAGACAACATTCTGCACAGGAGGGGGAACATTTCCATGGATGTGAATTTGGCAACGTCACCAGCTGGAAATGTTTTGCTCATCGGGAATGAAACTTTGCAAAGTTCTGGCGATGTTGTAGTGAAAAGGTTCCTTGAAATATTCCGATTTATGGAAAATTGCTTTTCAATTTTCTTCGAATATTTATGACCGTCTTCCCCGACGCCATCTTCCCATCAGGATTGTCAGAAACCGTTACTAACTAAAGTAGATACCGTTCTTACCGTTACCTATTTCGAGGAAAATATAATTTAAATCTGTTTTATTGGCGACAATGGAGGATTCTGTGTTTTATGTGCGGTTATATTAGGACCTATGTGGCTGAGTTGTATGAAATTTATTGCACTCTTGTGGTGTACTTGTACTTTTGTTCTGAATTTTACCTGGCGAAGTTATGCTCCTGTTGAAAGTTCATGTTTGTAGTCCCCACTGTACTGACCCATGTTCTGAGTTGCTTTATGATTAGTCTTCAAATTCAATCCCTAGCCTGGTCAGTGGTCATTCTGAAGTTGTCTTTTGTTTTCAATAACTCCGGGCTGGCAGGGTTACGAAAATTTCACGTGTAGGTATTGTTCTTTGAATTTTTACTTTTGACAAGTTTGGATTTAGTGGATTACGAGTATTTCCTACATGCATCCAGCTCTGATTTTGTCAATACGAATAATGTCCCATTTTTCCTTCTCATATTTCATACTTAAAATACGCTTTATGTGTGTCGAGTGGGGAGTCTGGGAGAGAAAATGGGAATGAGTGAGAAACTGGGAGTGGAGGAAAGAACGCTCGACGAAAAAAGGGAATACTTGGAATTCTTTCACTTCTTTTGTTGCTCGCCTTTTGAGCGTCCCGTTGAAGGCCCGAGACATTTGACCAT
>NW_007381713.1:0-11470 GCF_000475195.1 Diaphorina citri | reverse complement strand
ATTATCGACTGAAGTGTTATCTAAAACTTTCTCGCTTTGAGTTTATAGGTCGTCGCGACAAATTTCGAGATCAGAGCTGATTTGTGTGAGGAAATGTGAAAAAAATCCCCCAAAAACCATTTTTTTGGTTTTTTGGCTTACTAACCATTCTTCTTTGGCTTAATAACCATTCTGGACATTTAATTTGATATACATATAGGTCGACCAGGTTTGGATAAGTCCTTCTATAGGGTCAGACAGACAGCGTGACTGACAGACGACACCGAAGGGAATACAATAGCCCGTCCTTATACCTTCTTAGCCCGTCCTTCCTTTATTATTACGATGTAATAAAAAGGTACAGTGGACGGACTATTGTATTCGCTTCGGTGAAGTTCGGTATCTGTCTGTCCCCATAAGTCTGTCCCTATAGAAGGACTTATCCAAACCTGGTCGACCTAGGTATATATCAAATTAAAGGTCTTTTTACCAGGATTACGAAAATGGTGGTGCAAATTTTGTCCAGAACACCATAAAGCCAAAAATCAAAAAAAAACTGGTTTTTGGGGGATTTTTTTCACATTTTCTCACACAAATGAGGTCTGATCTTGAAATTTGTCGCGACGACCTATGAACTCAAATCGAGAAAGTTTTAGATAACACTTCAGTCGATCTTTTAAGACCGGTTTTAGCGTTACCTATGTTAAGCTACGCCGAGGAAGGCCAATAAATGGATGGGTGACTTGCACACTATATTGGGAATAAAGGGAGAACGGGCTCTAGTCTTGATTTTAAATCATTACATGAAAGTAAAATCGAAAAATCAAATCAAGAATAATAATAAACTGAATATTAAACAAATTAGGTAGGTATGTACATAGGTACCTACTGATTGTCTCTAATCACGATCGAATAAACTACGGGCTAAATAAATTCCCGGAGGGACGGGCCCAGCTTGTTATTACTATCGTAATAATAAAGGAAGGACGGGCTAAAAATGCACAGAACTTGGGTTTGGAATTTTGTTCATAGTGGGTGGCCTAACGTCACAATTATGGCCAAAAGCTGCATTTATTCAGGAAAGCACCAAATTTGGTATGGACCTTCACTGGGAAAATATAAAACTTTTAGGAAGGGGTGACACCAAAAATCATGCACACAAACCCGTAATATCCCGTAATGGTCGATCCCGTTTTCGGGATATGCTGCTACTATAGGGAAATCCTTAAAAATTGTCTAATATATTGAAATAATGTTTTGAATTGTATGTTTTCATCAGGTATGCTGAATACTCATTTTGCTGTTGAATACTGATCTCAGGACAACTTTCAGTACCTACCTATATGGTGTCGATCGATAGTGTCGACAAGGTAAGTTATGGAGCCAGAGTGTGCAGGCTCGTATAGAACCTACCCAAACTTGACAATACTAGACCTGCCCGAAGTTGACCAAAATTTTCGCCTGTGGCCATAAAAATTTCAATTTCGTTAATTCTGGTTTCTATAAATTGTAGCTCACAATTTTCAAAAATTTCGCCTGCGGCGCTGCTCATTTCCCCCTTTTTTGTGTTAACCTTCATCCCCCCAGGATATCTGAATCACACATTTGAGGAACACATATTTGAAAATAAAAGGGAAAGTTGTTGACACAGGGGAGTATCGAACCCGAAACTTCTCAACCGTAAGTCGGACAGTGCTAAAAGTAGCACCATTCGATTCGGCGTGAAAAATCACATAGATTGGAATATTCATATCCGAATAACCAAATGTTTTCGATGTGTCTTAGCGTTTACAAAATAAGGGTTAAGCAACAATTACATTGGTAGATATCTGGATGGGTGACCATCCGATTTTCACTGCCTGGAAACTACTGGTCGAGTATTCCAGGCCACTTGCCTGATTGATACAATGATACAGATACACGGTGTTACGCAGAGCTGAGCCAGCTAACGGTTAGAGCTGAGCCAATGCAACCAGTGTGATATTTCATCGCTTTACGACAAACCGTTCTTGAGATATTTTGTATACCACCTTTTCCCATTTAAACCTGTAGTACACACACACACATACATACATACATACATACATACGTACAGACTAGCCGTTATCCCGCATGTATTGTGTTCATCAGTTATAGAGCAAGCTCTTTTCTAGCATATTCTCTAAAATTGTGGAGGCACCTTGAGGTAGAGGTCTGATCGTCTCACAATTGAAGAGAGAAGAATAGGAGAAAGCTAGCCGTTAAGAAAACGAACCTTATGCCTACCGTCTCGTCTGACAGACTAAGGTCTCACAGACTGGAGTGTGTCATACCGTCTTCGACCGTCTCGTCTGACAGACTAAGGTTTCACAGACCGGAGTGTGTCATACCGTCTTAACATGTGTGGCGGAAAACGCTCGAGACCCAGGTCTGTGAGAAGAGGTCAGCCTGAGTGGCTGGTCTAAAACAGGGTGGATCAGAACAGAAGTGTCTGCGCCAGCCTAGTTAGCTTGAAAGGTAGCGCGTCTGCCTTGTAAGCCTATGTCGCGGGTTTGTTTCTGTTTAAGTATACATAAGTGTACAGTATTACAGTTGTTTCTGGCGCAGACGGCAGCTAGGGGTCTCGCTAGGTCAGCTAAACCTATTTCTTTAGGCGGTAATTGGGGTTACAATGACACTAGCTGCACTGGCTTAGCTCTGACCGTACGCTTCTTGCGTAAGGTGTATCAATCATGTGAAGCAAGCGGCCTGGAAAACTCAGACAGTATTTTAAAGACATTCCCATTCTGGGGGATCTGGTTTAGAGGGATATCTCCTAAAACTCTCTGATCTAAGGCTCGCTTGCAATCTTATCTTTTCTCCTCAAGTCCTCACATCGAGAATAGTATCGTCAGGTTCACCACAATGCTCAGAGAGTCCATCCTCTCCCACGAGAGTGAGTATCCGTTTCCTATAGTCCCTACAGTCCTGAAATTGGCCGGTCAGGGTACGAGTGATTCAGCCGATTCAAGGGCAAGTCTAGTTCTATACGAGCCTACACACTCTGGCTCTATAACTTACCTTGTCGACACGATCGATCGACACCATATAGGTAGATACTGAAAATTGTCCTGATATCAGTATTCAACAGCAAATTCGGTACCACCACCGCACCGTATCCGTATGTCGAAATTTATGTACAGCTTGGCCTAAACTGGATTAAAAGAATAGAAAATTAATTTATTTGTCTTATTTAGCCGCCATCTTGTCCATCTGTAATATAGCTTCTTAAATCGCCAAAAATAATCACTTTTTTCGAGTCAGCATACCTGAAAACATACAATTCAATATATCATTTCAATATATTGGACAGTTTTCAAGGATTTCCCTATAGTAGCAGCATATCCCGGAAACGGGATCAACCATTACGGGATAACGGTACATCCTAGAAGAAAAGTGTAAATGTATAAAATGTAAGAAATAAAAATAAAAACAACTTTCTAATTAATTTTTCACAAAAAATACCGGAAACGAGATATTGTGAGAAAACCTCTTTCATACAATTCAATATATTATTTCAATATATTGGACAATTTTTAAGGATTTCCCTATAGTAGCAGCATATCCCAAAAACGGGATCGACCATTACGGGATTACGGTACATCCTAGAAGAAAAGTGTAAATGTATGGAATGTAGAAAACAAAAATACAAACAACTTTTTAATTCATTGTTCTTCGAAAAAATTTACTGGGAACGCGATATTGTGAGAAAACCTCTTTTTGGCCGCCATATTGAAAAAATCATTACGGTACGGGATTACGGTACATCCTAGAGAAAAAGTGTAAATGTATGGAATGTAGAAAATAAAAAAACAAACAACTTTCTAATTTATTGTTATTAGAAAAAAATTACTGAAAACGAGATATTCTCAAAAAACCCCTTTTTTTGGGCCGCCATTTTGAAAAAAAGGCCGCCATTTGTTCGTATACATGGTTTTCGGTGTCACCCCTTCCTAAAAGTTTTATATGGTCCAAATGAAGGTCCATGCCAAATTTGGTGCTTTCCTGACGAAATGCGGCTTTTTTGACGTTAGGCCACCGACTATTGGGAATTTCAGTGGAGGAAGGATTCTATCATAGCTGCCACACGTTGTAATGCATAGGGATTGAGATGAATCAAATCTGGTCTCTTGTGGTGTCCTTCGCCCATTGTTTTTTCAAAATATTCATAAAGAATATCATTGTTCCTGAAATTAGAAGCAGATTATTTTTTACAAAAATCACTTTTTTTGTTACTAAATAACTACAATCATCTAGGCCTAGGCACACGGTAGTGCGCCAGGCCAAGTTCCGGTCTGACGCACACAATATTACACGATACGTTTCGACCCATTTTTGACACCCCTGAATCTTTGTTCCAGTAGCTGGAGCGATTTGAACATGGTCACTTTTCATACCGACTGACTCACTTACTGATTAGAAGAATTATTAGGCACTTCCCTAAAGGCTAGAGATTTCAAATTTGGAAGAATGATACAACATAATATAATTGAACTTCACTTTCGATTAGTAGGTGTAAAAATGCACTTCTCATTTTACAGGGTTTCACTTTCCATAGGATTTTACATGTAAATTTTGATGTATTTTTCAACGAGAAATGTGTTTTTTATGTTCTTGGTGGTAGGTATATTCATGAAATTAGTAACTTTTGTGCCTCTACCATTCAGTGGAACTGTACTGAAAGCTACAACCCACTACTTTTATAACATAGACTCCATAGAGAAACATAACCCATCCAAACACAGACAACACAGTGTGCGTACCCATCCAAACACTTGACCGCTAAAAAGTAAAATCCACTGTCACAAAGTAAGGTGATAAAGCATTATACACTTACCTAAAGGCAAACTGAAACAAATCCAAGCAACGAATCTTTTCAGAACTACAAAAGCTTCCAATGTACATATTGATTTTTTTCAAATTGCTCATTTTAAGTGGCCTTGCAGGTATGGGAGGGAGCTGAATGAGCAGTATCTTGTTGAATAGTCTTTTTATGTAGATTACGAGGTTCTTAAAACTTTTTTGGAAATTTTCTTCAATATTCTGGAGCACATCATTAGTTCCAATCCATAGTACTGCCACAGCATTAGTTTTGAATATTACTCTTGAAGAACGCACTTCTTCTTTCACCTTCTTCAAAATGACTTCTACTGTGGCCCCTGGTTTTGTCCAATTATGGACATCATGATTATGGAAAACCTCACAATTTAGAAGGCGTGAAGGTTGTGAGTCCCCAATAATAAAAATTTGCTTGCGAACCATTTTTTCACTAGAATCAAGTAACTTATATCAAGTAACTGTGTGCTTGGTAACCACTAGGCGAGGTTAACGCCGGAGGCGTTTTCTACCACCTAACCCTTAGAGCTCCATTATGATGTGGTCAAAATCTCAAATAAATGAGGATAAAATTCCATGCCTCGGCTGGGATCGAACCCACGCCCTCCTGCTTACCAGGCGAGCGTCTTGACCACTACGCTACTTTCCTTCTTATAGGATAAGGAAAGTAAAAAATAAACTGGT
Source organism: Diaphorina citri (assembly GCF_000475195.1). Lineage (NCBI taxonomy): Eukaryota > Metazoa > Arthropoda > Insecta > Hemiptera > Psyllidae > Diaphorina > Diaphorina citri. The sequence continues at coordinate 5,953 of NW_007381713.1, read as the reverse complement.
GTGTTACACGACTTTCCTTATTCTCGAATTAAATTATGCTCATTCTCTCACCTATCCAAGTACTATCCTCGGTCGATGTTGTTTAACACTGGTGATCGGACAAGTAATTTTGAAGAAATAAAATTGAATTTATTATTTAAATAGTTACATAAATGAAAAGGAACAATATAGGTAAATTATAAAATATTAATTTACAAGTAAAGAGACTACTCCAGTCCAATGCTAAATGAAACTGATACGGCTGACACGTGATACCTGAATAGTCTGAATACCTGATACTGATTTCTCCAGAATCTCCAGGACACATTGAGAGACAGACAGAGAGAGAGAGAGAGAGAGACAGCTGAGGATTTAATTTGTATTGAGCGCAGAGCCGCACTAGCCGCAGAGCGAAGATTGTTCACTACTTCACTCTACTGCTGACTTCTTCTCAGAACAGAACTCTTCAGTCCTCTTTTGAAGTCGTGTGCGTAGCGCGGTTAGTAAAAATAATTATCCTTTTGTTATTACAAGTTAATTAATTAACTTGATTTTTATCGTTAAATTTTAAACTTTCTTGTTTTTAAGAATAATGAAAGGTTTTCCTGTTTTATTCTTTTAAGTTTAAATAGCTTCGTAAGTTTATATAAACTTAACGAAGAAATAAAAATTTCTAAATAAAAAACTAAGAAATTTCTAAAGAAATTTAACGAAGAAATTTCTAAATAAAAAACTAAAAATCTATTTTGTACGTATTTTCATGCTCTTTTAAAGACGGAGGTGTGATTTGGTTTTATTTGGCTTGACATTTGATTTTTAGCTCTTTTGAAATGCCTTCGATAAACAGCACACTTCGTAACCCGGAATTGCCTGTGTGTGTGTGTGTGTGTGTGTGTGTGTGTGTGTGTGTGTGTGTGTGTGTGTGTGTGTGTGTGTGTGTGTATGTCCGATGCTGAATAAGATGTGTTTAATGCTGAATACGAAAACCACATGTTTTCATAATTGCCTATCCGATCACCTGTGTTAAGTAACACCGACCGTGGATAGTCCTTGGATGGGTAACCGAATGACCAGAATATAAGTCGTATAAGTCGCAACTTATACTATAGAGTTGACCCACCCTAAAATAATCCCAAAAACATATTAGGGTGTCTACCAGACTAGAAAACCGGGAAAAGTCAGAATTTCATGGAGACTGGAAAAGTCAGGGAATTTCACGAAAAAGTGCCAAAAATCGAAAAAAAGTCAGGGAATTTTTCAAAGCCTAAAAAAGGACAAAGAAAGATTTCAATTAAAAAAGTATGCAACCATGAAGAGGCAACATATAATCTCTCAAAAATTTCGCCTGCGGCGCTGAAATTTTGTCTCTTCATGAAAAAGTTTTGGGAATATTTCAAACCCTTAAAGCCTATAAACGAGATGCCAATTCTCAGCTCCACTAATAGCGCTTGGCTCTCACTGGATGAGTATATTTCGATTCTGCGAAATTTTCGTCCGGAGCGCTCTACAAGAGTGCCCCCGGTGAAGCCTGAAGGTGGATCCATATTTATTTATAACAATGAAGCCAAACCTGAAGATTGGCGTGCTGATCAACACAGATGGTTGGATAAAGGAAGAAAATACCTACCGAAGGAAAATCCCGTCATGACATGCAAATATTATGTCCCACATTCCGGACATGGATTTTACCGAAGAGTATACTCTCTCATTCCTATCGATGGCTCTTCTTACTCTCCAGTATTGATCCATTACATAGGGTCTGTTGAACAAAAGCAGGATCTTCATCACGGAAATCGAAAGAAAAATAAAATTCCGCATGTCACCACAGCCAAATCTCAACTTATTAAGCAGAAGGAGAACTTGGAAGTAGCCCCACAAAAGAGATATCGAACATTACAAATGGAAGATGTGCATCCTTCCCTTGATGCTGCTCTTCAGCCCCGGAATGCAAAGCAAGTCTGCAATTCTATTTACAGGGAGAGGGAAAGATTGCTACCAAATGCAGATGATGTTCTCGGTCTGTATACGCTACACTATGAAACAGATTTTGTCTCTAACCTAAATATTCTTCCCGAGTTTTATGCGATTTTAATGAGCAGTGGTATGGTGTCCGTTTTTCGTGAGATAAGCCATCTCGAGGGCTGTGTCCTTTTTTATGATACGACCTTCAATCTTACATTTTGCAGTCCCGGTCTGTATTTTCAATTTCCCCCGATTTCTGAATGGTTTTATGAATTTTTAAAGTCAATAATGGATAAATAAAATAAGATACCCATCGAATTTACTTAGAAGTTGTTAAAAGTAAAAGTTTCATAAAAAAGCAGAAATGATGTTTCAAAATTTCTGTAAAAATCATCCTACCCAGGAAATTATTCATGGTCCGGCACTGGTACCAAATCAGCTGATATATAACCTTCGATTTGAAAAGTGTCTTTTGTTTTGGTCCCAAACCCTCCCTCTATGTTATTCTTACTCTGAGCCCATGACACTTTGTTTAGAAAGAACATTTTTAAATAGAAAAATAAGACGCAAGGCGCCAGCAGACATCATGTCTGTCTAGCCCGTTTGAACTTCACAATCTGGGTTGACACTTTTTATCTATTCTATCCTTTACTCATCCGATATTTAAGGAATCTCCCACAATACCTTTAGCATTTCTTATCCACGAAAAAAAAACCTTCACAACACACAACCAATTTTTTTTTCATATCATTCAAGAATTGCCAGAGATTAAAACACTAAGTATCATTACGGATAGAGAGAAATCAATTTTGAAAGCGATACAGTCACAGATGCCCAATGCAAAGCACATGTACTGTTGGAATCACATCCAACAAGATGTGAAGAACTGGGTGCGTTCAAGAAAAGCCTACAACTCAGATGATTTGAAGGTGTACACGTCTAATATATGGGACTTATTGGATAGTAATACAGAGGAAGATTTCCACCTTAAGTATGACGAAATGCGGGATATGTGGTGCCCACAATTTCAAGCTTATTATGATGAACATTTGAACCACGCTGTTACCAAAAGTGGAAAATGGGTGTTGAAAACTGTTAACTTGTACACAGAGGGCTCTGGAGTAACCATTAATCGGGCGGAAAGCCTAAATTCGACTATAAAAAGACTCTTCGATAATGCAGAAGTCAAAATGCAAGTGCTGGTATTGTCGCTCTTCAAAATGGATTGTTTTTATCAGAAAGAGATCTTGAGAGGTCGGTGCTCTCTTGGTACATATTCCCTTTCTGATAATTACTGTGATATCTTCAAACTCAATGTCAAAAATGTACAATTCCCATATGTACCCTTCGAGGATGCACCGTACTGCTTTGAAAATAGAAAAGAATCCCTTTCAGAAGAGAGAACATATAGTAACACGGAAATTGCTAAGTCATACGTTGAGCAAAATAGGGTAGTATTACTTCCGAAAGAGAGAATGTTTCTTGTGAAAGGATACAAAAACAATCACCTGGTTACATTGAAACCTGTTGAAAAATGTACTTGTCCCAGAAAGAAGTTTTGTTGTCACATTGAGGCAGCAAAACTTTCTGTAGGAGAAGATGTTGAAAACAAAACAAAGAAAATAGTGCTGTCAAGAGCGATGAGAAAAGGTCGAGGTAAAAAGTCAGGAAGAAAAGGACCGGAAGAAATCAGCACGATCAAATCATCAGTCAGCTCTTCGGAAGGTACCTTGGTGAGGAAGAAAATAGGTAAAAAACTTAGTAAGAACAGGTTTACAGCCAACAAGACTCGATCGACAAACCATCTTAGAGATTTCTTACATTCGTTGAATGAACCAGAAACCTCAACATTATTGCAAGACGAAGACAACTCATCCCTCAGGACAGTGACAATAAACCTAGATCCACATCTAGACAACGTACCTTTAGACACAATGACTTCAGAAACAATATACCTGAATGTACAACCAGACAACATACCACTCAATACACTCGACGCAGAAACAGTGAACCTACATCCACACTTGGACGACATACCTCTCATTACACTGACCTCAGAACCAATGCATGAAGATACACACCCAGACAACATACCGCTCAATACACTCGACGCAGAAACAGTGAACCTACATCCACACTTGGACGACATACCTCTCATTACACTGACCTCAGAACCAATGCATGAAGATACACACCCAGACAACATACCGTTCAACACAATGGTTACAGACTCAGCATACGTAGACAACATCCTACCTCTCAATACACCAACCACAGAAACCATGCATGAAGATATACACCAAGACAACATAACTCTCATTACACTATCAACAAACGTTGTACCACCACATTCACACAAAAGTAACATACCTCTGAACACACTGATCCCAGAAACAGTGGAAAATGATACATTTGAACACGATGTCCCGAACTGTCAAGTTGAATTCACATGTCAACCTAACGTCCCAATATCTCCAAGTTATAAACCCATTACAATACTTCAGAATGGAAGTTTAAGGCAACCGGTGATCATCAAAAAACGTAAAGTCAAGATTGTGAATACTTGCGCTTTTGACTCTTTCTCTGAAATTTTGGGGGCAGCCTATGCTGACGACCCATGTTTCAAGGACTGGGTAGATGGTCAGAAGGAGAACGATTTTTTTAATTTCATTGCAACTGTGGGAAGCAACGTAACAATTCCATCCATCTATAAGTTAAGATTGTTCTTGCTGAACCCAGAATTAAAAGCCACGTTGCAAATTGAAGAACAGTTAAATTTAAATTACAAAAAGAATTTAAACGCTGCATGTTCAGCTAAAGAAGTAATTCGTCAGCTGTTGGTGGGAAAACCAATTTTGTCTAGCGAAGGGGTTTGCCTGAATTGTAAAACCAAGTATCTTAGGGAGGACACGGTTATCACTATTCGAAACCGCAACGGTCTGAAAAACATGACACATAATCTCCAAGAAGCCATTAATGATCTATCCTCTTTGACTTGCTCATGTCAAAACACAGTGCCATTAAAAATGAAGTTCCTCTCCAAGCTTTTAGTCTTGGAGACAATGGAAGACTATGATGTCTTGACTCGTAAATTTGGGGATCCCATTCCAAGTCCAAGCGAAAGGTTGGACCAAATACCGACAGTCATTAAAATCGATGGAAATATATATACATTCAAGGGCCTTCAATCTTTTTCAGCCCCAGTAAATAATAGCAAGAATAGCATAGGGCATTATACTGCTATAATCAGGAGAAATGGTGGTTCCTATGAAGAATATGATGATCTGTGGAATATCGCATACGTATATGACGATGATGATCTGGACATGCCGCACGTTATTGAAACTCTCGTGTACATAAGGAACAACTAATACTCCTAGAAGCCATCATTTCTCCTGAATGAAAATACATATAGTTCCTTCCTTTCCCATTCTTAATGACTGCTTTCCCTAAACCTGACATTGAATTTCTGGAGAAGAGGTTGAATCCCACAATGAGCATTGCTCGCGGGGATTGCCTCTGTTTTCCAGGAATTTGGTGTCAGGTTTATGGAAAATAGTTCCTTCCTTTCCCATTCTTAATGACTGCTTTCCCTAAACCTGACATTGAATTTCTGGAGAAGAGGTTGAATCCCACAATGAGCATTGCTCGCGGGGATTGCCTCTGTTTTCCAGGAATTTGGTGTCAGGTTTATGGAAAATAGTTCCTTCCTTTCCCATTCTTAATGACTGCTTTCCCTAAACCTGACATTGAATTTCTGGAGAAGAGGTTGAATCCCACAATGAGCATTGCTCGCGGGGATTGCCTCTGTTTTCCAGGAATTTGGTGTCAGGTTTATTGAAAACATGTAGTTTCCTAAGTTCCGAATCTGAAATTCCAAAGTTCTGTATATTTTTCTGTATATGTCTATTGTGTATATTTATATTTTGTATATATTTTGTGTATATTTAAATTCTGTATATTTTTTGTGTATATATGTATACTGTGTATCTTGTGTATATGTTTGGTGTAT
>NW_007381712.1:0-11490 GCF_000475195.1 Diaphorina citri | reverse complement strand
TCAATACATTAATAAAATTAGACTTACTTTATCATGGACACTCATTGCTATCTTGAAAGCCCAGAAGAGGTTAGGGGAGAGAGAGAGAGAGAGAGAGAGAGAGAGAGAGAGAGAGAGAGAGAAAGAGGGTAGAGAGAAAAAGAGATTGAGAGAGAGAGAGAGAAGAAGGGAAGGAGAAGGGGGTAGAGAACGAAAAAAAATTGAGATGGAGAGAGAGAAGGAGGAAGGAGAGAGAGAGACAGAGTAGGAGGGAGAAGGGATTAGAGAAAAAATGAGAGGGAAAGATAGGAGAGAGAGAGAGCAAAAGAGAAAGAAAGGAGGGAGAGAGGAAGAAAGATAGTTATGAATGAAAGACGGAGAGAAAGAGGGAAAGAGGTCATTGTTGGAAAAAGTGCAAGAGAAAGAGAGAGTCACAGACAGACGGAAGGGGTAAGAGAGAGAAGGAGAAGGAGGGAGACACGGAGACAGACAGTTTTCAATGAAAGAGGGAGAGGTCAATGTTGGGAATGGTGGAAGAGGGAGAAGGAGAGAGAGGAAGCGAGAGAGATAGATTATTGGATACAAAATTACAAACAACGGTTCAAGACAAATAGCTAGAGAATGGGCGAAGTAAGAGAGAGAAGAGAGAAGGGATAAAAAGAGAAGAAAATAGAAAAAAAGAAGAAAGAAGACAAGGGACCAGTGAAAAAAGGAAGAGAGGATGAGAAGGAAATGATGGTTAAGAAGAGAAGGTAAAGAAATGGAAGGAGGGACGAGCGAAAAAGGGAAGAGCAGATAATAGAAGAAGAAGAAGAAGAAGAAGAAGAAGAGAAGGAAAAAAAGGGAGATGAAATGAAGGAACTGAAAATCACTTTACTTCATATAATTTATGTTATGCTTGAGCGATAAAATGCTCTCTCCGAGTCATTCACAAATGAAATGTTATTGTTATTGATTACGATTTTTTTTTTAGATAGGTAGGTAGGTACCTAGATTATTTTTCAACTTATTGTTCCATTACAAATTTTTATCAATACCTTGAGAAATGTGTGTGCCTGAAGACATGTGATGTGTTCCAATCCACTCGACCCCTATAAAGATAAACGACACTATAGAAAAACATAACCTCACAATTTTCTATGGTGGCGTTTATCTTCATAGGGGTCGAGTGGATTGGAACACATGACATGCCTTCACGCTCGAGTACAAGTCGTGACTTGTACTCGAACCACCAACCTTCAGATCCGAAGTCCGCCACGCTAACCACTACACCACAGAGGTTGGAAATAGTTCACGTATTATTATAAAACCAGGTGATAATATTACCTACCTTAGTGACTGGCAAACTGCTATAAATCTAATAGCGTGGTATACAAAAGGAGATAAATATAGAAAGCTTTGGCAAGAAACATGTCCGTAAATAAACAGAACGGTGTTCTTTTACTTTCCGTTACCTTAACTACTTTTCTGGTGGTCCTGTGCTGAGGTCTGTGAATACCCACATTAGTAGTTATAAGGTAATTGTGAATAACCACAGTAGTAGTTATAAGGTAATTTCCTAAGGTTTGTACGTAGGTACTTTATACATAATATCTAATGAGGAAAAGCATTGAAAATGTTGAAATCGGACCCAATTTTCAAAATCGGGAAATGGGTAGAAATCTAGAAAATACATATGATGTCAGTTTTTGGATCCGGTGATGAAAAAAAGTGATTCTTATTCCATGGTAAAATACGTTCATACGTACAAAAAAATATCCCCAAGTTGTGGTTCCAGAATATGATGGAAACTCGTGTGATGTTCACACCAGATGTTTCATGTTGATAAATATGTTGCAGATTTATTATGTTTTATGAATATGTTGCATAAATATGTTTATGTTTCGATACATCATGTGTTGTATGTTCGAGAGAACATAAATTTTACATTAGCTTCTTTGTGAAAACTTATTGGGCTACGAGTATTGATAAAGTAGGGCCCTTTTGGCAACCCTAAACTCTTTTTTTTTTCATATTTATTCATTTTCCCACCTTAATTTTATTCATCTCTCCTAATCTCCCTTTTTCCTCTCTTCCTCATCCCTCCCTTCACTTGTTCTTGTTCTTTTTTTAAACTCCCTGTTATGCTGTATTTTTTTCTCAATATTTTTCTTGTTCAATTCTTCTTCTTCTTCTCCTCCTTCTCCTTCTTCTTCTTCTTCTTCTCCTCCTTCTTCTTCTCCTCCTTCTTCTCCTTCTTCTTCTCCTCCTTCTTCTTCTTCTCCTCCTTCTCCTTCTTCTCCTCCTTCTCCTTCTTCTCCTTCGTCTTCTCCTCTTCCTCCTCCTCCTCTTCCTTCCTCTCCTTCTCTTCCCGTTCTTCTTCTCTTCTCCCTGTTCTCCTTTCCACACATTATACGAGTTTTTAATTGAACTGTTGTTATTTTAAGAAAAATCAAATAATGATGCCCTGAAAAAAAACATACTCGATATTGTGAGCAGCACGTTTTTATGTTAAATAAATAAATGAACAAATAAAAAATCTTGCGATAAAAATCATCACACCTTTATAGAATGAAAAATCTTTTGAAATGGGACATCTTTTGAAATAAAATCATTATTCACTAAAATGTGAAAACATTATTTGAAGGATGCAATCATTGCAATCTCGTACATCCAATCAGAGAATGAAAATAATATTTCTATCAGATTAATAAAAAAATGAATACAGAAAAAAAAAGAAGAAAAATAAAATCCTTAGAAAAACAAAATAACTACAGGTAGGTAGGTACCTACGTAAAAAATTCGAATCGTGAACTTTGACGTCACGGCATACGCTCCCGTAGGCGAAGATGTCACATCAAATGTCCCGAGCAAAGCTCCCTCGCAGGCAACGCTATAATGTGTTTGTGCGCATACGTTTCTGCGCAGTTTTTTCTGCTCCTCCGTTAGCGCGCTTGCATAGTGGCGCTACCTAACGGACGAAAAAAACAACTGCGTAAAGTTTGACGTCACACATATTTGAACTCTTTCATTAGAACGGAACATAAAAATTGAATTTTCGACCTTTTACAGTTATTATTTCGGAGTTTTGACCTCGGATTTGGAATATTCCCAACTTTTTACATAGGAATCGACCATTTATTAATAATTTTTACCCATTTGCAACTGCTCCATTGAGAGCTTATCTAAATTAGTAGCAACCAATGGCGGCATTATTAAAGTAAAATAAATACCTAAATAGAACTGACAGAACTGGTAAAGTAGGTTCTTGGGAATGTTTTATTTTTCATGACTTGAAATAAATGGATTTTTTTGACACCCTGTATGTAGGTAGGTACCGTAAAAAAAGAAGAAAATGTCATCCAGCAAAGATTTATGTTCCCATTCATAATGTGTGCGAGACCTCTCCTACTATTACCGTAACAATTTATTTGTAACAAACAACTATTTACAACCAAAACCCCGCGGGGGGGAGGGAATATTTCCCTGGGAGCCAGGGGAATTATTAGCGAAAAGGGAAATCCCTCTTTCTCGAACTTTTTTCGTCCCTCTTTTTCTCCCTTTTTCGACCCTTCTTTAATGTATCCTTGTGAAATGCCCGGTCCATGACAAAGTACCACTGGATACAGACGATAAGAAGAAAGATAGATGGATCTACTTTATTTTGATTGTCTCTTTTTTTTTTAATTTCAAAATAGTAGATACCTATCTCCTTCTTTGGCACAAGTACCTATTCCATCTTACGTATTTTTGAGAGTTCATTGCAACGGTCAATACATTAATAAAATTAGACTTACTTTATCATGGACACTCATTGCTATCTTGAAAGCCCAGAAGAGGTTAGGTACCTACTGTGTATACTATTACTGTCTACCGCGGCTGTTCTACTACCTAACCTCTTCTGGGCTAATTCCATCTGGCTAGGGGACTTTAAACAGGGAATACAGCAGCCTGAATTTCCCTTGCTAAAGAAATAGCAAAGGTTGAGTGCGAAGGGCATCCATTCATAAAATTCGTAGCCAAAACCAAAGGCCAGCCCAAAGCAATCACTCTAGTTAGGGCTGATTGAGAGGATGACGAAACACGATAAATAAATGGCATAGTGGGATAAAATGGTACAGTGTGACTATTAACATAGTTAGGTATGCAGATAATTTCCGTTTCAAAATCAGCCCGTTGTCCAAAATGTTCGGGACTGACCCACTACAAATCCGTAGATCCTCCACTGTGGAAATCCGTAGATCTTCCACTGTGGAAGAGGTTAAATTTCAAACATAACTTGACTTTTTATCTCGTGGAAATGATAGCAAAAGCCCGTTGTCCAAAATGTTCGGGACTGACCCACTTACAAATCCGTAGATCCTCCACTGTGGAAATCCGTAGATCCTCCACTGTGGAAATCCGTAGATCCTCCACTGTGGAAATCCGTAGATCCTCCACTGTGAAAATCCGTAGATCCCCCACTGTGGAAATCCGTAGATCCTCCACTGTGGAAATCCGTAGATCCTGTGTATACTATTACTGTCTACCGCGGCTGTTCTACTACCTAACCTCTTCTGGGCTAATTCCATCTGGCTAGGGGACTTTAAACAGGGAGCATAGCAGCCTGAATTTTCCTTGCTAAAGAAAAGCAAAGGTTGAGTGCGAAGGGAATCCATTCATAAAATTCGTAGCCAAAACCAAAGGCCAGCCCAAAGCAATCACTCTAGTTAGGGCTGATTGAGAGGATGACAAAAAACGATAAATAAATGGCACAGTGGGATAAAATGGTACAGTGTGACTATTAACATAGTTAGGTATGCAGATAATTTTCGTTTCAAAATCAGCCCGTTGTCCAAAATGTTCGGGACTGACCCACTTACAAATCCGTAGATCCTCCACTGTGGAAATCCGTAGATCCTCCACTGTGGAAGAGGTTAAATTTCAAACATAACTTGACTTTTTATCTCGTGAAAGTGATAGCAAAAGTTTACAACGATCATAAAAAAAGACTGTGGAAGGCAACAAAGTTTGGCAAACGAGGAAAAAAAACAACCTATTATGACAACAAAAGTAGGTTTTTGTTTTTCTTTATTAAAATAAATATCCCGAAATAAACGCCAACTATTTTTTATATCCAGAATTTTCTTAAAATATAAGAAAAACACGAAAAAGTAGTATTATTAATTTATTATCCAACAATGCTTTTAAAAAAATTTAAGCGAATTTAAAGTGTATAAAGCAAATGTCATTTTGTATTCTGTGACATGGATATATTATGTACATCTACTAGTCTAATTTTTATGGTTTACCTTGGATCTGAACCACCAATATCTAGATCCGAAGTCCACTGTGCTAACCACTACAGTCGGATTGGTTAATAATTATTTAATTAACAATTTGGTGTCATACAAAATACTTACAAACAGTTCTAATTATCTTCAATTTTAATTAAATTTAGGTTCAATTTTAGTTAAATTTAGGTTAAAAAAATGCCACATTTTACCGAGCGAAAGTATATCGACTTAATTTTATTTCCAAAGAGGAAATTTTCAACTACCGGGGTTTCTCTTTGTAAGCTCTCCTCAGCCCCCCATTCTGTGAATTTAAACGGAAAATCAAATCTCTATGTTTACCGACGAGCTCAGAAAGGTTATTTAATTTTGAAAAACATTAAAAATATGTGTATTTTCTCTCAAAGAAAATCGTATTTACTATGTACCTATTTTCCTTTGTATCATTTGTAAAACTTAATTTGTTACACAAATACACAGATATTCTATATTCTATTCTACTATGTACCTATTTCATTTGATTTTTAAGATTGTTAATAATTTTTTTTTCAATGTGGCCCGTGGGCAAAAAAGTTGAGTATAGCTGGTTTCCAAATATGAATGAAAAACCTACAGTTAAATCCCTCTGTCCATATAGGTTATGGGTATATAAAAACAAGAGTTTGAAATTAAAAGGACAAAGAGGGGGGGGGAGAGAGGGAATAATAGGAAAGAGAAAAGGAGAGAGAGGAAATAATTACAGTTTAGAGGGAGGGTTAGATTTTTAATTTTTAATGGGTTAAGATTAGATCCTAAAGAGAACTACCCAATAATAATTTATCATACCTACACTGAGAAAATAATAAAATTGATGATAGGGTGCCACAAGTCATCAGGGTGGAAGAACTCCATTATTGGGTTACTTTCCTCTAATTTAGGTTGTTGGAATGCTATAGTACCTATAGTGTCGAGCTTCCCGATATAGAGTTCCATATTAGAGTTTCGGAACCCAGTCACTTAATTGGGGTTCCGGTACCCTAGTAATTTTCTCAGTGTAGGTAGCCTACTAGGGCTTTTCATAATTCATATTTCTCTCTCTTCCCTAAATTTTTCTTTCTTTGTCTCTCTCTCTCTCTCTCTCTGATTTTATTTTCTCTTTCTCCCTCTCTCTCTGCCTACGGCGGCCGATTTTTGGTCGAAAATTTCCTATCTTAAAATACTCCCCGTGTGATAAGGAATCATATAAAGTATAAAAAAATTGAACTTTTTTTTCGAAATTCGAAGCAACATTGACTTTGGTTGATATCTACCTCAGAGGTTGAAATCAGCCTAGGTCGAAGTTCGAAGCAACATTGACTTTGGTTGATATTTGGATGAGTGACTGTCCGATTTTTACCAAATTTTTACAGTCGCGTCCTTGGACCATACCGGGATAGCATACCAAATTTCATCGCTCTAGGACAAACCGTTCTTGAGATATTTTGTATACCACCTTTTCCCATTTTCCCATTTAAACCTGTGGTACACACATACATACATCCATACATACATACGTGCGTACATACGTACAGACCATGAGACAAACCGGTCTTGAGATATTTTGTATACAACCTTTTCCCATTTAAACCTGTGGTACATACATACGTACAGACCATGGGACAAAAACTACTTTTTTGTTCTACTTTTTCCCATTTAAACCTGTAGTACGTACGTACGTAACGTACAGACCATGGGCTAAAAACCACTTTTTTGAATCAGGGTCAAAACACGGATATTTCCAACCATTTCCCGATTTTTGAAAATTTGGACCGATTGCAATACTTTCATTACTAGTATAGCTCCGCTATACTGTAGTAATAGAAAGTCCGATTTTGAAAATTTGGACCGATTGCAATACTTTCATTACTAGTATAGCTCCGCTATACTGTAGTAATAGAAAGTAAAAAAGCCCACCTTTGTAGCTATACAGGTTTCTGTAGGGATCAAATGTTCCATAGATGTTTTCTAAGTTTCAATAATCTCCGAAAATATAGGAAAAAGAGAGGAAACGAGCTTCACAAGAGGGGGAAATTCCGAAAGGAAAACACAACCAGTTAGACTAGCTCTGAACAAAAAACCACAAACATCAACACCACATAAACATGACCACACAAAAATGATCACACTGACATGACCTAAATAAATAAACATGACCCTAGTATAAAATATATTAGGACATTAGAAAATAATCAAAACCACCACACGAATTTTCGGAACAACCCTTGCATCCCTCACAACTCTCATCTTTTCGGTGAACGGGTGTATTGTGGAAAATGCTGAAAATTGCATGCATTAAATCTGAATTATAAAGACCATTGGAAATCCGATCTGTAAGGTTAGAAAACCCTTGTAACCATAATTTTAACATTAACGGAGTACATAGCTACATAATATATACGGTACATATTAGGTAGGTAGGTAGGTAGGTAGGTAGTAGACACCTTATATAGGATAAGGAAGTAGAAGAAGATATCGACAGCAGGGCCGTAGCACCGAGAGAAATTTGGGTTCCGTACAAAATTAGTCAGAAATATTAACAACCACCGTTAACCTCTTGGTATGAGGAAGTTTAAAAGAATTTTAACTGTGTTAAACGTGAATGGTTGTCACAAAATTTGTTCTTCAATAATAAATTAAACAATTCAATTAAATCTGAATTATAAAGACCATTGGAAATCCGATCTGTAAGGTTAGAAACCCCTTGTAACCATAATTTTAACATTAACGGAGTACATAGCTATACATACACGGTACATATTAGGTAGGTAGGTAGGTAGTAGACACCTTATATAGGAAGTAGAAGAAGATATCGACAGCAGGGCCGTAGCACCGAGAGAAATTTGGGTTCGGTACAAAATTAGTCGGAAATTAACAACCACCGTTAAACTCTTGGTATGAGGAAGTTTAAAAGAATTTTAACTGTGTTAAACGTGAATGGTTGTCACAAAATTTGTTCTCCAATAAACAATTCAAAAAACCTCACTGAATTTTATGACTGAGAGAGGTCGATAGATTACTGAACTACTACCTATACCTACTTATTTACTTTAGAAAACCCGGGCCATAGCGGGATTCCCTCCCATTTTGAACAGCCCTGATTTTCCACAAGGGTTAAGGGTTATAGGGTATACATTCAATAGATTTAGCAGGTGATTTGTTTCAATATTGTTCTTTGTTTATGTGTTTGCGCTTCATAAATAGGTATACTCGCACTTCCATGTTCTGCCTTTAGAAACCTTTATCTTAGGTACCTGCTATGCTTACCTAGTATCCTAGTAAATATATTTTACCCTAGTTACTCGTACATCCCTTACCTTTGTTTTTAATAGGTATAGTGCCAATTGTTATATAGCATTTCAATAGGTATAGTGGTATACCGTATACCATATTATACCAGCCTAGTTAGCTTAGTTGGTAGTGCGTCTGCCTTGTGGGCGCTAGGCCGCGGGTTCGATCTTAAAAAGATAAGGTTCGTTCTCGGAACGGCTGACTTTATTCTCTCTGCGTTCCTTCTCGTGACGATAAGAACTTAGCAGTCTCTCTCTCTCTCTCTCTCCCTCCCTCAGGAATGACCGAGTTATTAAACTTGTCGTTTTGCAAAATACGATGCCAAGAATCCACCATCACGGCAAGGGAGAAAAAGCCATTAAAAAATAAATATGGCCTGGGTTCTTCTTCCTCTTCTTCCTCTTCCTCCTCCTCCTCTGGTTATAGCAAAATGAGATTATAAAGAAATGAGTGAGTCCTTATTATCGGGTCTTTTGCTTAGAATTTAAACTTTAGAAGCAACAAGAAAGTAAGATAGGCATGTGAACCCTTGGAGGTTCCGCTGGTCTTGTCTCATAAAGGGTAGGTATTTGTTTAAGAAGAGCGTATGTTAGGTGTTTAAAAAGGGCAGGTAACTAGGTACCTATAAATACCTTCTGTTTAAAAATACCCCTGGCCTGTCAGAGAAAGAGGAGATAGTAAAGGTATGAATGGACAACGAAGGAGGGAGGGGGGAGAGGAGAAGAAGCAGGGAGAGAGAGGAGGGAGTAAAAGCATGAGGGGAAGGAGACGATGAACTGAGAATAGGAAGGTATAGGAGGGAGAGGGGATGACTGGAGAGGCGAGGAGAAATGAGTAGGAGGAAACTGAATATGGATGGTAAAGGGAGGGGTAAGATTGGAGAAAATGGAGGGGAAGTGAGGAAAAGAGGAGTGGGGGGAGGAAATGGAGGAAAAGTGAGGGAAAGATTGAGGGTAAAGGGAGGGGTAAGAGAGAAGATACTAGAGGAAAGAGAGAGGGGTAAGAGGGGAGGAAAGTGAGAGGAGGAGGAGAAGAGGAGGGGAAGGAGGAGGATAAAATAAACACGATGAGAACCGAAAACTAAAAACCGCTGAAGCGCAACAAGGGTGCAAACACACATCTTCCTTAAACAGAGATAGAAATATATTATAGAGACATAGTGTGTGTGTGTGTGTGTGTGTGTGTGTGTGTGTGTGTGAGAGAGAGAGAGAGAGAGAGAGATTGAGGAGGAAGGGAATAGTGACAGAAATTGGAAGGAGAGAGACAGAATGATTAGAAAAGGAATAGAGACAGAAAGAAATAAAGAGAGAGAGAGAGAAGGGGACAGGCAGAGAGAGAAAGAGGGAGAGCTAGAGAAAAGGTGATAGAAAGGGAGGGAGGAAGAGAAAAAGACATAAAGAGAGAGAGAGAGAAAGAGAGATAGAGGGAGGAAGAGACTTGCTTTATTAAAATAAATATCCCGAAATAAACGCCAACTATTTTTTATATCCAGAATTTTCTTAAAATATAAGAAAAACACGAAAAAGTATTATTGTTAATTTATTATCCAACAATGCTTTTAAAGAATTTTAAGCGAATTTAAAGTTTATAAAGCAAATTTCATTTTGTATTCTGTGACATGGATATATGTACATGTACTAGTCTAATTTTTATGGTTTACCTCGGATCTGAACCACCAATATCTAGATCCGAAGTCCACTGTGCTAACCACTACAGTCGGATTGGTTAATAATTATTTAATTAACAATTTGGTGTCATACAAAATACCTACTTACAAACAGTTTTGATTATCTTCAATTTTAATTAAATTTAGGTTCAATTTTAGTTAAATTTAGGTAAAAAAAAAATCTGGTGTGAACATCACACGACTTTCCTCATCCTATTGAATGATGCTTATTTTGGGTATTCTTGTTCTTATAGCCAAACTTTTACAATATCTCTAACCGTTTAGTCGGTATAGCTGAAAACCGCCAAAAAACCGTCAAAAACCACCAAAAATCGGTCAAAATATCGCCAACCGCAGCACCTATCTCAACCAAACGTTTTGAGTTGCACCCTTGTCACATTTGTAAACTACATACCAAATTTCAAGTCTCTGTATTAAATCTGAATTATAAAGACCATTGGAAATCCGATCTGTAAGGTTAGAAACCCCTTGTAACCATAATTTTAACATTAACGGAGTACCTACATAGCTACATACACCGTACATATTAGGTAGGTAGTAGACACCTTATAGAAAGTAGAAGAAGATATCGACAGCAGGGCCGTAGCACCGAGAGAAATTTGGGTTCGGTACAAAATTGGACGGAAATTATTAACAAGCACCGTTAACCTCTTGGTATGAGGAAGTTTAACTGTGTTAAACGTGAATGGTTGTCACAAAATTTGTTCTTCAATTAACAGTTCAAATAACCTCACTGAATTTTATGACTGAGAGAGATCGATAGATTACTGAACTACTATACCTACTTATTTACTTTAGAAAACCCGGGCCATAGCGGGATTCCCTCCCATTTTGAACAGCCCTGATTTTCCACAAGGGTTTAGGGTTAGGGTTAGGGTATACATTCAATAGATTTAGCAGGTGATTTGTTTCAATATTGTTCTTTGTTTGTGTGTTTGCGCTTCATAAATATACTCGCACTTCCATTTTCTGCCATTAGAAACCTTTATCTTAGGTACCTGCTATACTTACCTAGTACATAAATATATTTTACCCTAGTTACATCTTACATCCCTTACCTTTGTTTTTAATAGGTATAGTGCCACTTGTTAGATAGCATTTCAATAGGTATACCAGCCTGTTAGCTTAGTTGGTAGTGCGTCTACCTTGTAAGCGCTAGGCCGCGGGTTCGATTCCCGCCCGGGGCGCATTTTATTCTGATGGGATAATGTTCGTTCTCGGAACGGCTGGCTTTCTCCTATCCTGTCTTCCTTCTCTCTTCGATTT
>NW_007381711.1:17185-20331 GCF_000475195.1 Diaphorina citri | reverse complement strand
CTTGGGACAGTACCACTTGCCTTTGGGTTTGGTCGTGAGAGACACACATGCAAAGTGGAACCACTCGATGGGACAGTCCGGGTTATCGCACCCTATCATTTCACCATAGGAGACTTGCTGACATACACAGTACGTGGGCTCATTCGGATCTACTGGCATGTCTAGGACGTCATGGCTAGGTGCAGCTACGTCAGGGTCTGCAGCCACTATAGCGTTCAGTACCCCGACCACACCCCCAACCCCGGTGATTTTCTTCGCCACTTTCTTCTTCGAGTTGGAACTCTTATCATCACCTGCGGCATCCGTGGCAGACTCTGCCTTGTCTTTGGCTTTCTTCCGGCCCCGTTTAGATTTAGACGCGGCACCTCCAGCGCTGCCAGAACCAGAACCTGTACCACTGCCACCACCCCCAGCACCTCCCGTGGTGTTCTTCAATGCTTTCTCTTGAATCTCCTGCTCGAATCTGAAAGAAGAAGAGGGAGAGAGGTTGGGTGAGAACACGGACAAGTATTTACAATCAAATGAGAATCTACCAAGCCAGAAACAGCAAGTTCTGGATTTGAACTAGTTGAAAACTTGGCAACAAATAATCGTTGAATTTTCAGCAAGTTAAAATCCGTACAGTTTGTGTGTTTGTTCATTTCACCATAACTCGAACACTTTGCTGCATTTTCATGAAATTTGGCAAATAAATTAAATACCTACCTAAAGAGCAATATCTGATGCTTACATTTTAGACTGAATTGGACCTTTGGGGGCCCTCTATGGGCTCTTTTCTGAGCGAGTTCCACAACTCAAATTAACCATTAAGTAAGTAGTGCTACTACAAAATACCTTTCGCCAGCCTAGTTAGCTTGGAGGGTAGCATGTCTGCCTTGTAAGCGCTAGGCCAGGGGTTCGATTAAAGCCTGGGGTGGATATTATCCTGAAGAGATAATGATGTTCGTTCTCTGAATGGCTGGCTTTCTCCTGTCCTGTCTTTCTTCTCCCTTAGATTTCAGGACGATAAGACCTCCGCTGTTAAAGAAATAAAAAAAAAATCTATTTCACTTACCTGGCCAGGTCAGTGTCCAGTTTCCGTATATACTTGTCCACCATCTCGTACGTTTGTATTGCAAGCTGTACCTTATCATCTCCATACTCCTTCGTCTTATCAAAATATTTCTGTATCTCAGCCAGTGTCTCCTTCTTCTTATCCTTGCTGTAGTGTTTCATATTGTCCAAATAGTCTTCAGCGACACGGTCTATGGTTTTCATCACATCTTGTGCTCGTGAGTCCAGCTCTCGCATGAGAGTGAAGTTACGCTGAAGTTCAATAGGTAGCGAGTCGAGACTGTCCAGATATTGTTCCAGATAGGAGGTGGACATTGTGAAGAGGTGAATGTCAGAGAGGAGAGAGTGTTGTGGGTTTCAATAGTCAAACTCCAGATATGAGGGCCGAAAAAAGGTTCTTTGAGATTGTTATTGAACTAATCAATTGTTCAATTTCTCGCTCATTTGACTTGGGATTTTTGTTTTGGAAATCAGTTGAATTCCCAGCTGAATGTTTTGACTCTTTGAAAGGTATTTCTTTAAATAAACATATCCCTTTATTGGAATTTTAATGATCTTTTGGTGGAATCCTCATCATATTCTTGTCAATCTGGCAGGTATTTCTAAGAGTTTCCCCAGTGTGAATCTAGAACAATCAAAGACATCACAGTAACCATTATAGCTAGTATGTAGTAACAAAGAAACATAGGTTACTTAAACATTAATTTTTCCGTCAAATTTAAGGAACTTGACTACCTACAAGGTTTAATGCTGGAATCTCTTGAATAAGAAATGGCTCTTGAATAAGATATATCTCTGAGGTGATTCTAAGTGTCTAAAAAATGGAAATGTGTTTAAGTAAGTACTTACAAAACAATAGAAAACTACACATGCAAAGACTAGAGTAAAAAACAAGTCAGTGCTTTCAGAACAAAAGTGTTATTCAAAATTACTTGGGCAGTGAAGATTCAAGATTGTTTAAGAACAACATATATTATTTTTGTTAAAATTAATAAGTAAGTAATCAAATGTGTTTATATGATTTTAATTACCTACATTTAATTGCAGTGTTATCACAGAAATTTATGAAAATTTCACAATTTGTTTAGTACCTCTCACACAAGGAAAATAAATATCTAGACTCCTATAATAATGGTTCTTTCTTTTTTTTTTTTTTTTTTTTTTTTTTAAGCCTTAAAGAAAGAAAAATCTCTTTCTGGAGAAACCTGCTTGGGGGTGCAAAAAAAAAGGAAAGAAGTTTCATAGTTTATCTTCTGAAAGCCTGAAATTTCAATCAAATTCAAATAACATTGAAGGAGAGAGAGAGAGAGAGAGAGAGAGAGAGAGAGAGAGAGAGAGAGAGAGAGAGAGAGAGAGAGAGAGAGAGAGAGTTTTTTTTTTATTGAAAGTCATTTACAGAGGGAAACTATAACAACCAGAGTCCTTGCCCGAGAGAGGTTTGATACAGGTAACTGTAAAAATTATTAAGGTATAGGTAGTCCCGAAGTCGAAGAGAGAAGGAGGACAGAAAAATAGAAGCCAGCCGTTCCGAGAATTTACCATAAATTTCGCCCCGGGTGGGAATCGAATCCACGACCGAGTTCTTACAAGGCAGGCTAACTAGGCTAGCAAGGAAAATCTTTGTTTTGAGCGAAATAATACTTATCTACTTGTTCTTCGAAATAGTTAGGAGTAGGTACATCTTACTGACGCAAATAAGCTCACCAAGGCTGAAGGTATGTTAGAATTGTTAGATACATGGGTACGTGCCTATAATAAGTTATGCAACTGTTAAAATAATGAGACCACTCCTACATTTATTATATCTAGGTAATTCTTTATTTGATGACACGGCAGATAAATGAAACGATAATTGCCATGATCAGAAGTTCCGTGTTCCATTTGGTTTTGATTTGGACGGAGGGGCTCTACGGAAAAATATTCAAAATCAGCAAATTTGTATTGGAAGTTCCACCCCGCCCCTTGGAAAACTGGAAAAGTCAGCATTCAGCAAACACGAGTGTCAACGTGTCAAAAATAATGAGCACAACTTAATAGTAGGTTTCGTGTTATGTTACTTGTGCTGATATGGAGTGGGAAACAAAGGTCTGGAA
>NW_007381711.1:9474-12658 GCF_000475195.1 Diaphorina citri | reverse complement strand
CATCAATACTATCATTCGCACACACTATCTTTCTCGTGTTTGAATTGAATTGACAGTTCGTTTGCCGGGATAGAATGGATCTCTGGACAAGCGGATTTGGCCGAGGAGGAATAGAGAGGATATGCCATGAGTGTATCTTCCGGATCCGGGTAGGGAGAATGATTCGGCCGGCGCTGGACTGGGGGCTTGTAGACGCTGGAGTAGGGGGTGGACCTGGGGGCGCGGGGCGGCGGAGCGGGGGCGGCGAGGGCGCGGCTCGGGAGGGGTGCGCGTTGGGGCGGCGATCCGGGAATGGAAGGGGAATCGTTGCGGTTGTCTAGGAAGTTTCCAGCCCTTTCCGAAACGATAAAAAAAGGGTTTGATAGAGGGAACCTGTAACGGCTAAGGTCTTATCGTCCGAAAGCGAAGAAAGCGAAGGAAGACAGGATAGGAGAAAGCCAGCCGTTCCGGGAACGACCTTATACCGAACGTACGTTCAGGATAAAATCCGGCTCCGAGCGGGAATCGAACCCGCAAACCTAGCGCTTATACAAGGCAGACGCGCTACCCTCCAGCTAACTAGGCTGGATAGTGTTATTTTCCGTTTTACTCAATTTATGGTTTCCATATAGTTATGCGCTTTCTCTGGGCTGGGGGACGTTGAACAGGTAAGTAGTAGACCAGCCTGAATTTCCCTTGCTAAAGGAATAGCTAAGGTTGAGTGCGAAGGAAAAGCATCCACTCGTAATTTTTTTTTTGTAGCCAAAACAAATGTCAGCCCAAATCAATCACCCTAGTTAGGGTGCAGATTGAGAGGCTGACGAAAAATGCCTACCCGTCTGAACACCGGAAAAAGGTGAAGAAAAAGAAGAAGACATGCTCTTCTGCTAGACCCCAAAATGATACCACAAATCGGAGGGTAGAAGATGTTCCTTACCGTCAGCCACGCTCCTTCCTCTGTCCACTAGTAAAGTACTCTGGTTACCCTAAGCTTATATCAACTCCTCCAGCGCTTCTCGTTTGGTTCTCGCACCACGTCGAACGCACGGTGAAATGTGATTGGTCGATCCCCTATAATTGTTTTAAGTTGGCGAATGAATTCGATGTCGATTTCTTGCTCACCGGTGAGCGCTCCGATGACGAAACCGTCAGCACCGGATTCAACGAATTGGTGACAATCCAACGCCATGATTTCCTTCTCAGCTTGCGAGAATACGAAGTCGAAACCTGGGAATGGTGAGATATTAGTGTTTTACAGTTGAGTGTCAGTCGAAGAAAAAATTGCATGACTAGAGCTGCCAGGGTAGCACGCCTGCCATGTAAACGCTGGGCCACGAGTTCAATTCCCGCCTGGGGTGAACTTAATCCTAAACAAATAAGGTTCGTCGTTAGTTGGTAATCAGATTCCGGACGAGAGATTATGTGGGTAATCACTTACTGCTGATTTTCTCTGACCTCACTCGGCATGTGAGGAGGCCGGTAGCTTGTCGTCGAATGGAGCGTAAAATCGTCGTCACTAAAAACAGTTATACATCAGTGACGTTAAAAACACAATAAAATAAATAAAAATATGTAGGTATGATCATAAAATTAATGTAAATCTTACCTGCCCTCACTCGAATCATAACAAACACAGGCACCAGGACCAAACGCTTGATCACCCTGTATAAACCAAGTGTCGGTGTGAGGCCCCCCTCGGATAATGCAGCACAGAGTTCCAATCGATCAGCACCACCCCGCACAGCAGCCAATGCTGATGCCACACTGTCTACACACACTTCTAATGTTGTCTTGTTCTGAGGAAGGTGACAAAGTCTGATATTTAGCTTGGAAGTTAGTGTTTTGTAAACACTAGCTTCCAAGCTTGGAGGGTAGCGAGTCTACTTTGCAAAAACGCTAAGTCGCAAGTTCAATTTCCGCCCGGACCGAAATTTATTCTAAACAGATAACTTTTGTTTTCGGAAAGGCTGAATTTCTCATCATATCCTCCTTCTCTTTGACTCCGGAACAATAACACCTCCACTGTTACAGATCCCTCCATCAAAAATTGTCATCTCTCTCGCTTTCTCTATAAAACGTAATGGATCACCGAAGTTAAATAAAGCAACGTGTGATGGGTCTGAGACAATAGCTACTGGCTATTTCAGTCTCGTAAGAACTCTCGAGTTGGTTTAAATTCCAGCTAAAAGGTGGGGCAGAAACAGCTGTAGCTATACCATTTGACCAATTCAGACGGGCACTCTTTCAATTCGAAGTATACCCAGCTATTTATCTGAAATTTTCCCGAAGTGAAAACTAAGATTAAAAGACAATACCTAGTAATAAAAATGACACTCGGTCTTATTGATATTACAATAACTAAAACTATTTTATTTACATAAAAAAGGTATACGTACATATGATTTTCTTCGCCACTTTCTTCTTCGAGTTGGAACTCTTATCATCACCTGCGGCATCCGTGGCAGACTCTGCCTTGTCTTTGGCTTTTTTCCGGCCCCGTTTAGATTTAGACGCGGCACCTCCAGCGCTGCCAGATCCAGAACCTGTACCACTGCCACCACCCCCAGCACCTCCCGTGGTGTTCTTCAATGCTTTCTCTTGAATCTCCTGCTCGAATCTGAAAGAAGAAGAGGGAGAGAGGTTGGGTGAGAATAATCATGGAGAACACGGACAAGTATTCACAATCAAATGAGAATCTACCAAGCCAGAAAAAGCGAGTTCTGGATTTGAACTAGTTGAAAACTTGGCGACAAAAAATCAATGAATTGTCAGCAAGTTAAAATCCGTATAGTTTGTGTGTTTGTTCATTTCACCATAACTCGAACACTTTGCTGCATTTTCATGAAATTTGGCAAATACATTAAATACCTAAAGAGCAATATCTGATGCTTACATTTTAGACTGAATTGGACCTTTGGGGGCCCTCTATGGGCTCTTTTCTGAGCGAGTTCCAAATTAACCATTAAGTAAGTAGTGCTACTACAAAATACCTTTCGCCAACCTAGTTAGCTTGGAGCGTGTCTGCCTTGTAAGCGCTAGGCCGTGGGTTCGATTCCCGCCTGGGGCGGACATTATCCTGAAGGGATAATGATGTTCGTTCTCTGAATGGCTGGCTTTCTCCTCCTATCCTGTCTTTCTTATCCCTTAGATTTCGGGACAATAAGACCTCCGGTGTTAAAAAAAAAAAAAAAAAAAAAAAATATTT
>NW_007381711.1:0-8147 GCF_000475195.1 Diaphorina citri | reverse complement strand
GTCTTCCCATGACATAGAACAGAAGTATTAGTATTTTAATTATGATTTTTTTTTCACCATCTTATGACGAGGCATACTACAACACAGACCACAGGATCAATATAGCACTCTTATCATTGCTTGAAATAAAAACAGTGCAAAAACATTTTTTTAATGATTTTTTTCTCTCCTCTCCCTGGGGTCAGAGCTAGGTAGGGATGAGGGGTGTGTTGTGGACACCATACTGAGAGAAGAAACAATTCAAATTAATTAAGTGAGTGATTTTTTTTTTTTTTTTTTTTTAAGAGGTTTGACAGAGGGAACTGTAACTGCTATGGTCTTATCATCCCGAAATCAAAGAGAGAAGGAAGACAGGATAGGAGAAAGCCAGCCGTTCCGAGAACGAACATTATCCCATCAGGAAATCCGCCCTGAGCGGGAATTGAACCTGTGACCTAGCACTTACAAGGCAGACGCACTACCAACTAAGCTAACTAGGCTGGCTAAGCAATTAAGTGAGTAACACTTTATTCTTTCAGTTTATGCTTGAGTTCCCTCCATTTTTGAACATGTTCAAGTGTTGGTATAGGTAAAAGAACGTCTTCACTTGACTAGTAACTTTGGAAACTGTAATTTTATTTTTACAAGAGATAAACAATCATAAAATTAAAAAACCTACAGGAGCCTAAAATTACTTACAGTTTCCAAAGTTACTAGTCAAGTGAAGACATTGTTCTTTTACCTATACCAATATTATGTTGCTACTTTGACAGATTGACTCTCCTAGAGAAGTATGTTCAAGTGTTTTGTGTGAGTTAATTATGTAAAACTTTCAGTGATTTCTACATTTCACTGAATCACATAACCCAAACAATAAATAAGTATTAGAAATAACCAAAACTTTCTAGAAATAAGTTGTCTTGGGTGAGTAGGTAGGTACTAGGTAGTTTCTTACCGAGGACATCATAATCTGTCGTTTGAAAGTTGAGGATGCTTTTGTCTTCTGAAACTCAGGAAAGTCTGATACCTGGGTTGCTTATCTTGTAGTAAGATCTCCAATCTAAATTAGGAAAACCCACTTAAAACAAGAGTTAAATCTGATATTCTGATAACTATCCCCAGAATCCAGAAAGTGATTCAAAATTTCAAATTTTCAAAAAAATCAAAATTCAAAATCAAAACATCTTTCGAAAAGCAATTTTTTGCCCGAACTTTTTTTTTACTGCCATTTTTTCCTACTTCCCCTCCTTTTTTGTGCGGCGATCGTGTAAACGAGTCCTAATGCGTTTGAAAACTCAACGTTGCTCCTGCTAAACTCAACGCTGCTCCTGCTACGGGTGAACCGGAGACCCGGAGAGTTTACAAACGCACTGTTTTATTTACTTTTGGAAAACCCATTTTTTTGTGATTTGTGGAAACTGGAAAATTTTGTGATAAGTCGGCTAGCTGATAAGATAAACTGATAAGGATAAACCCTATCTGCTCAGTATCCTGTAGTGGGACAAGTTGATGACATTTCGTACACGAAAAGTGCTTGATTATCATACAGAGCATTTATTTGTGTAGTCATTTTACTCTAGCTTGACTCTTGTGTGTTTAATTGTTGGAAATAATTTTGTTGGTGATAAGAGTACAATTACCTGTTAGTTTGTATATTCAAGTGTTTTCTATTATTTTTCCAAACCATTGGAACCACATCCTATCTAATCAGTGAATTGAGCGATAGTTGAAAATGGCTAACAGAGGGGACCCTCTACAATGCTTGACATGTAAGTTGATTCAAAAGAATTGAATATGACAGTTTTGAATGGTACATTGAGGTGAAGCAACACTGCACATGGTGGATGTATGGATGGGGGGTAACCATTTGCATGCTGCTAGCTTTTCCCAGTCACTCTCAGGTTGAATGAGGTGAACGTGAGAATATGCGGGTAGCTGAATGGAGATTTAAAAGCCATAACTAAAAACATAGTAAAAAAACACACCCATAACTAAAAAGAAAAAAAAAAAAACACCTATTTTGTAAGCACTAGTTTGCAGGTTTGATTCCTGCCTGAGTCGGAGATTAGTTCTTGGAATGGCTAACTTTCTTCTATCCTGTCCTTCTTCTCTTCAACTTTGGGATGGCAAAATGTCAGTAGTTACAGTTCCCTTTCATCAAACCTCTTCAGATTAAGGGGAGGGGAGAAACTGCAGTTATCCAGTGATTTTAGTTATCTGTCTTCCCATTTTTTACTTCTTCTTTTTTACCCAATAAATTCCTTGTGAGATTTCATTGTTACAATGGATAGGTATTCACTATTGAAGAAGAAGAAGAAGAAGAAGAAGAAGAAGAAAAAAAAAAAAAAAAACACACACAAAAATTTCATTTTTACAATGGAAAGGTATTCACTATTGAAAAAAAAAAAAAAAAAAAAAAACACACACAAATCAGCCCTTAGGACTGGTGCATACCTATCTATTGAACACACCAGTTCCTAATGGGTGACTGATGGAGTCTACAAAATCTGCTGTTTATTTTTGGGTGCACTCAGCCCAAGTGAAATAGATTTCAGCCACATCTAGCTAAAATCTAAGTGAAAGGTGAGACATACTTTTATAACTTAAATGTCTGGGTCTTGGGTGCCCATTGCCCAAATAGCATGCTCAGCAAAGTAAATTTACTCAATTATATCCTCATGACTACTTGATACCTACAACACACAATACTTACCTACTTACAGTTTTTGGCATTGGGTGCCCATTGCCCAAATAGCATGCTCAGCAAAGTAAATTTACTCAATTATATCCTCATGACTACTTGATACCTACAACACACAATATTTACCTACTTACAGTTTTTGGCATTAAAAAAAAAAGCTTTTTGGCAGCTTTTTCCCACCAAAAGGTCTCCCACTAAACTGTTGAGGGACCAAGTAATATGCTAAAAAGGACAACAGGAAGAAAGAAATAAAAATAATCTTTTTGAGGGTTTCAGCAGCAACAGCAGTGGTAAAATATTAATGACTTTTTACTTTTTGGTTCTCCTTTTCAAGAAAGAAAAATAAATAAATCTTCAGAGATGGTTTTATTTTATGACAAAAATCCATTGTCACAACCTAATAATCATTTAATCATGATGAACCAAGAAAGAAAAGTGCACTGATGTATGCAACTAGTTGCAACATTGGCACAATACTTGGATCGTTGAACTGTAACAGAGTGCAAGAACTGCAAATAGAATATTGTATAGAGAGTGATAGATAGAATGTATGTGTCTTGCTAGTAAAATAGAAGGTTAGGCTTACTTATGCTTTGAGTAAACATGAGGAATGCTGTGAGTCATCTCAGGTGATGCAAGAGTTATTGGTTTACTTTAAACAGCTGGGAAATGATACACTTGTTGAATGTAAACATTTTTCTCAAAATACCACAGTACCTAGGTATTTACTTGTTTCTTTTTTTACACTATTACAGATTTTTTTTAATTATTATTTTTTAAGTTGCCATTAACATGATAGGAGAAGATACTGTCATGGATAGGTAGGTACAGTAGAACCTTGATTATTTCAACCTCCATCACTATTTCAACTCTCTATTATTTCAACCCCAAAATTAGTTCAAAATAGGGTATTAATCATTTTTGTTCTTTTTTTATCTAAATTTTGTCCCTTTTTTTATTGTTTTATATGGAATTTTGATTATTTCAACTACCCTTGGTCCCAATTAGTTGAAATAATCGACGTTCTACTGTACCTAGATAGAGTACATAATCCCTAGATATTCTGTGATTCACTACCTAACTTGCATTTTTTATGAAAAAAAAAAAAAAAAAAATGTTCTCAAGTTAAAAACACTTTCAGAGATATTTTGATTACTCTTACATAGCTCCTGTCTCCTACATCACAAGACAGGTTTTGAAGTTTGAACCTAGTTAACCCTGTATACATGAGGTCATTCAAGGACGTTGATGACCTCACAACTTAATTTTTTAACAACCGTCTTCATGTGTTGGTATGTTATAATTATCTAGACTTCTAGAGGTTTACAAGAATCATGGTGTAGCTAGTGTACCTACCCAATGAAACAAAATACATTGATACCTACCTATCTAGGCACAGCCAGTCTTGTCAGCGGAAGGTAGGGCGCCTGTCTTGTAAGTGCTAGATCGCTGGTTCGATTCTCGCCCGTTGCGGACATTGTCCTAAACACTTGGCTTATCTCTAAAGAGGATTTAGCTAGTAAGGTTCGTTCCGGACTGGCTGGCTTTCTAATATCCTGTCTTCCTTCCCTCTTCGATTTCGGGACGATAAGACCTCAGCATTTATACCTAGTTGCCTCTAAAAAAAACCTAGGTACCTAGCTAATTAATAAGTGAGTAGGAACCTACTCACTTATTAAGAACTTTGTGGTTGTATACTCACTGTAAGGATACCTATTCCTATTATTTAGTGTGGAATAGGTAGGTACATGTCTGTGTGGTGTGTGACCATGTGTAGTTGCATCACTAGGTCACGAAATATACTCATCTTTCATGAACAAATTATCTCTGTAGAATATTTTGGACAAGGTGCCCAGTACAGGTGTTTACACCTTAGGCGCTGAGTGGTCACTGGGTATTGGGTAAGCACTCAGGAGATTGTGGGTTCGAATCTCTATGGGAGTCATAAAATTTTAGTTCCATCCACAACTTTAACAGTAGAGAATTATTATTAAATTTTACAGGGGTATAAAATAAAATAACACTCGGAGCGCCTTTTTAGGACCTTTTTCAATTTTGCTACATACCTACCTAGGATAATTTTTCCCAATCAGAAGAAAACCGACCAATCCCCAACGCAATGTAGTGAAATTATCGAAATTGGAACCAAATTACCAAAAACAGAAAGGAATTCAGCCAACAGCCATAAGGAATTTAGCTAAACGAAGTGCAAGATCCGTTTACAAGATTTTTAAAACGTACCTAGCTTTTTTTTTGAAGTGGCCAACCTGTAAAAAAATATCAACATTTTCCGCCCCGCGAAATTTTCAAAAAGTGAACTTGCATGAGACTTATTCGAGCGGTGAGGATTTTTACGATTTTTCCCTAGAAACTCCGTCTTTTTCCCTATTTTCCGGCTTTTCAAGTGTATTTTTATGTTGGAATAATGCTCAAACTTAACCGAATAGCGCTGTCCACTTATAGACTACATCAGAATGTTTCCTATTCTATGTACAAACATTTCTGTAAGCATAAACTACTAACCAGAACAAGTAGTAAAGTTCTTGTACGAAATAAAAAGTCAAATACCACGAATTTATTCGTACCTGTACATGTGAAACCAAATACAGACCCTACAGATGCTAATGTAGGCCAAGAGTTGACCGGTGGATCTATTGATAAGAGCGAGATGGTCAAGATACTCAACAAGTTCTATCAGCGGCAGGAAATCAAAATAGCCGCTATGGATCATGGATTGGATAGTAAGTGTTCTTTAGAAATTGTCTTGCATTGTGGATGGTATTATGTTAGGCTAGCAAGTAAAATATGGGTTTTATTTACAAGAACTTCTCAAGTTTGGAAATGAGAAATCCTTTGTGGAATAGTAGACTGCTTTCTTTTCAGAGTCATCTCAAAACAAAGGAATATGAAGGGAAGGCTTTGTGAACTACCAAAATCCAAACATTTTCTGGTTTCTGTTCAATGGTAAGTAGGTGCCTGAAAAAAGAATCCATAACATGTGAAGCACTGAAGCAGTAATGAATGTAAATAATATGATTCTGTTCCATGGTAAGTAGGTGCCTGAAAACAGAATCCATAAAACACATGAAGCAGTAACATATGTAAATAAACAATATTTTCCCATGTTTATTTCAGGCTATCTTCAACACCAGGCCTACATCAGTTTCCGGAGATATTGTCTTGAGACTCAATCATTACCTGTGGATCTACATGTGGTCCTCAGTGATATTATACAAGGTAAAATGTTCTACTCAAGTTACCTACATGGTCCCAGCTCTTACCTGTTTGTTAAGGCCACTTGAAAAAAAGAAAAACTTATAATTTTGCAAGTTTTTGTTTTTGGGATGACAAGGGCCTTAGCCATTTTCAGTATGCTCTATCAAACCTCTTCTTTTTTTAAGTTCCATTAAATTATTAATTTATTAGGTAGTACCTACTTATTTTTTCCCTTCTTTTCATTTTGCTGACATTTGTTTTAATGAATGAAAAGCCTGTGGATCTACATGTGGTCCTCAGTGATATTATACAAGGTAAAATGTTCTACTCAAGTTACCTACATGGTCCCAGCTCTTACCTGTTTTTTTTTTTTTTAATTTCTACGTTTCATTCTTGTGCACCCTGTATTCAACAGTGTAATTTGTTTACATGTTTACATTTCATGAAGTATTGATAAGTTACTATAAATCCTATGTCTTACACATTATCCCATGATTTCGATGTTTTGTTTTGACCTACAGAATGCTGTCATCTCACCGCTCCCTGTTCGGAGTCGAACCAAGAACCTTGACTCCTGAGACCTATGCAGACTGTGTCACTGATTCTGATAGCTGGTATATCTGGAGCCGAAATGTTGTCGTGTTGAGGTCTTGGAGTGAAATTTCGTGAGTATCCCGTCTAGTCTTTTTCGTTTTGTTTATTTTATTCCAAATTTTCTCATTTTGTATAGGTACCTACTTGCATCTTTTCCCCAGAATTTCTCATTTTTAAATAACAAAAGTACGTACCTACCTACTTAACTTTTCTCTCTCAAATACGTTAGAAAGAATCTCCTTCGATCTTTTCGTGGTCAAAATGCTGGCCTGATAAACAGGAGACCTTTAGTGCAATCCTAACCTACATAGTTCATTCTCAAGTTTTCTCCAAATCATTTGGCAGGTTTTTTTTTAAAGAGCTCTCCTGCTTAAAAATTATCTCCAAGATATTGAAATCATATCCGTTTTCTATCGAAGTCATATTATTTTTCTATTCCAGTGTGACAAATCATGAAGTCTAAACAAGAATGTGTATTTGGAGCTTTTGAACCCAAAAACTTCGAGTCGGAGTTTCCGTTGACAAAGTGACCGTAGTCCTTTTATCATCAAAGAATTCCGTTTCCCAAGTTAACAAACTTCATCGCAGTTCTACGTGAATATCATATTTGTTACTTGAAATAAAAATAAATGAAGAAACCACATTCAGTCATGATAGCATCAAGTTCCAAACATCTCACCCAGGAACAGAGTGAACCTCTCCTCATTAACACAACTGACGATGAGGAAGATACAACAAACAGTGATATCCTCCACAAAAACCACACAAGTCACAAAGACACGCCAAGTTCACACACCAAGGAGGCGGTCAGTCTGGTCAACTATGACACCACGATCGCCAAGATAAGCACGGCTCTGTTTTATGCATTGTGTTCGTTGTTTATAACGATTGTTAACAAGTCTGTCCTCACGAGTTACGTGTTTCCTAGTTTCAAGATCGTGGCGCTTGGCCAACTCCTTACCACCGTGGTCGTTCTATACTTAACAAGTCTGTCCTCACGAGTTATGTGTTTCCTAGTTTCAAGATCGTGGCGCTTGGCCAACTCCTTACCACCGTGGTCGTTCTATACGTAGGCAAGAAATTGAGATTCATTCAGTTTCCCAACTACCACCGCAATATATTCTTCGAGTTGATGCCCCTTCCGTTTATTTACTTAGGCAATATGGTGTTTGGTCTGGGTGGTACCAAGGAGCTCTCACTACCCATGTTCACCATGCTCCGAAGATTCTCGATCTTAATGACGATGATAGCCGAGTACTATGTGCTTCACATCGTGCCTAATCGTAGCGTTAAGATAACTGTAGGAATGATGATAGGGGGCGCTGTGATCGCGGCGTTGAATGACCTTGGGTATAACTTCCAAGGTTATGTGTTTGTTCTGTTGAATAATTTCCTGACCGCAGTGAACGGCGTGTATACGAAGAAGAAGTTGGATCCCAAGAAAGACATGGGGAAGTATGGACTGATGTTCTACTCAAGTGTGTTTATGTTACCGGTGACTGTGATATTCATTTACCTTAGCGACGATTATGCCAAAGTACTCGAGTATGAATACCTGTGGGACATGTGGTTCCAGATACAATTCATCCTATCCTGTTGTATGGGATTCATATTGAACTACTCCATCATGTTGTGTACACAATACAACAGTGCGCTT
>NW_007381710.1:10118-11497 GCF_000475195.1 Diaphorina citri | reverse complement strand
CAGTACTGTTTAGAAGAATATTGTACTGTAATGCATAGGATCCCATTGAAATAACCTTCTAGGTATGAAATGACTTAAATTAGTCCCTTTTTAAAAGTGATTTAAATCCTTAACACCATTTTGTTTTCTCTCTCTTTTTTAGCAACCCCTGCTGGCAAAATGGAAGTAGAGAAAGAAGATGATGATGATGATGAAGAAGAGAGTGATGATGAGGATGAAGAAGAAGAAGATGATGACGATGAGGATGATGATGAGGATGACAGTGATGAAGAAGAGGAAGAGAAACCCAAAGTAGAAAAGAAAGCAAAACAACAGCCCAAGAAAGAAACAAAAACTCAAGAAGGTAAGACACACTGGGATGAACTGACTTGCTCACAAATCCTTTCTCTCCCTCCTTCTCTTCCTCCCCCTCCCCGTTCTAAGTTGGGTTAATTCTTCCCATGTCATGTCATTATCTAACTTTAATTCTTTTGACTTTAAGATTATCTTTATAATTTGTTTTATTTTCAGCTCCCAAGAAGTCAGTAGAAGAAAACACATCTCTCACAAAAGTCTTCTTTGCCCCTGTAAATGTTGAGTAAGTATATCTGCTTTTCTATGTCTTGGCATGTAACTAAAACTACTTAGTCAAGGGGG
This sequence comes from Diaphorina citri, assembly GCF_000475195.1. NCBI lineage: Eukaryota > Metazoa > Arthropoda > Insecta > Hemiptera > Psyllidae > Diaphorina > Diaphorina citri. The sequence continues at coordinate 10,861 of NW_007381710.1, read as the reverse complement.
GGATTGGGATATTTGTCGGTGTTTCAAGGTAAAAATCAAATTAGTAGTCTAAATAATTGGTGAAATTATAATTTTATTTTTTCTACTTTTTCAGACTCTCTGCAAAGGACATAGTTGATGCACTCAGTAAAGTTGTGAACACCGAAGATTCTGCCCTACGAGTAGATGTACAGAATGTATATTTTGGAATCCCTGCTACAAAAATTGAATGCCGAGTGATGTTGGATGTTTCAAAGCCAGAAAACAAAGATGTAAGAATAACATATATTTTCTTTTTTTTTTTTTTTTAATTTTTTTTAAATTATTATTTAGTGTGAAACACTAGACAGATCGGACAAATGAAACATATGTATCAATGGGAAAAGGTTAGGGATAAATATGGATACTGAAATATCCGTACTTGATTAATATAATAAGAAGGGGAAAAAAATAATAAGGATAATTTACAAAAGTTACATTGAATAATTTATCCTTTCAGGAAATTCACCCAAGGGAACGCCCCCTTATTGTCACACTTCCCACATTCAAAAGTAAAAGGAAACGACCGAAGAGTTCAGATTCTCACGACAAAGAGGATCAAGAGAGTATATGCGACCAGAGAGGTGGTTGGACTGAGCTCAAGAACCGGAAATACGGTGATACGTACCATTAATGAGAAATCAGGAATAACAAACCTGCCCAAGCGACATCTTCCACAGAATTGTAGTTTCAACACCCTTAGACTCCATGCCTCATAAGTAAGA
>NW_007381710.1:0-8797 GCF_000475195.1 Diaphorina citri | reverse complement strand
GGTGGGGGCAATAGATTCAATCCCTACTAGATGGTGCGAGGAGAGGGGAAACGTCCCTTCCATTCTGCCTATCTAAGGGTATGAACACACAGAGGGCGTCAGAGTGTTGAGCATGAATTTACGGTTCATCAATAGCATTTATCAGGCTGTTAAAGTTATTTTGTCTTGTGAAATTAGCATTGATTCAAATGTGTTTTGGTCAATAATTTTAACAGCTTGATAAAAGCAATTGAAGTAGTGTTGGAGCTTTTTTCAATCTTGTTAGGCCATATCAAACACTGACACTTGGCATTTTCTGTATGTACGTACCCTAACCCATGTGCATTTCATGCTGGGGTGATTCCTTGTATAGAAAATCCTCCCCTCCCTTCCTGAAAGTGAATATGAATTGATACGAAACAGTAGTACATGAGAGAAAGGATTGATGTCCCAAAGAGATTTCCCTGTTAGAATTTTAAATTTGGACTACAGTGAATGTAATTTTGCTTTGTTTGGACAAAAAAATCTTTGTAAATTGAAGTTGATAAATAAATAGATAAGTTTTGAACATGACTAGTTTTCATATTAGGTATCGTTTTCATCTAAGTAATTTTACCATTGTTTTGATGCTATTCTTATTTTTTTGTTACTTTTTCCTATGGTAAAGTAGGGACATAACATTTACATTTAATATTTACCAACGTTCTTAGTTTATATCCATTTGTTTTTCTCTTTGTATTGTGTTAAATCAGATCTAGTTTTGGTTGGCTCACTAATTAGCAGTTTGATTTGGAAATTCTCTCGCATCAGTTTAGGATAAATCAATCCCAAATTTTTTTTTCTTCCTAAGGACCTCATTGTTTGTGATTTGTACCTACTGTGTATGTTTTGAATAAAATTTTCATTGTCATCATTCTGTTTTTTATCATGACTTAATTTATTGTTTTTCTTTCAACTTTCTTTTGTGTCTTGTACCTATTTGATTATTTAGGTTTGCCATTAAATGGTAAATCCGTGGATTAGGACAACCAAGCACTCGGTCCTAAAAAAAAAAAATACTAGGTTCTCTGATTCTATTATTATTTACAGAATCAAGTAAATAAGGAGTGGTTATTAATTAAAAATCAACATTCAAACGACAACCTAGGCAAATTTTTCAAACGCTTCGTACACAAAGATATTACGTGTGGACGAACCTTTTTGATGGGACAGCTTCTGCTGCTTCGGCAACACTGTATTTCCGGCTAAAAAAGCACGTGTGGTCTAGAGCGCGAATTTTTGAATTTCTAGAGTTTCTTCTTGGGTGGTCGGCTGGTCGGTGGCGTTGAGCTTTTTTTGTTCTTTCTCAAGGAAATTGAAACAGGCTCAAGAGTTGGTTCTTTTTTTTATTCATTAAGACCTTTATTTCTTTGTAAGCAGAATTACAGAGATTCCATCTTCCCCATTCGGAAAGATCTGAAAATTACCTGACTTCCATTATTCTTTGTTACTTTCTTCAGAATTTCTTACAAAATGGATGCATCAGGAGAATTCTTTGAACACTAGACAATATTAAAGTGCTAAGTAAGTATTTTAATAAAATCCTTCCACTTCTTGCATTGTTTTGACTTTTTTGATCCGTCTTAAGTGATGAGAAGTCTAGAGACTCTCATGCAACAGGTAAGGATGAGATATTGAAATAAAATCAGTTACATTGGTGTTAGTTGTTTCTTAACACACCATTTGGCATAGTGCCAAGATCACACCATTTGGCATAGTGCCAGATATTTGCCACTCTTCATTTGTCATGCATTTGCTGTCAAATAGACTTCTTTGGCAAACATTGGAAATGCCCATCATACTGTTTGTTCAAAACCATCAAAAACACCAAATTTGTCTAAATTTATTGGGGGACCTGACACATTAGTATTGTTTAAACAAATATTCAATTGCACTTCTGTTCACATTAAGGAGCGTGGTAGCGCTCCACCCCACCAAGTCAAAAAAGTTTGACCGTATAGTTTATGTCAATAGTTTTTACTTCTTATTATCTTGATGTATGAATGAGATATTGTATAGGTAAAATATATTCTAACCTTGTTTCAGATGACAATAATTCTTGTGATTGGAGTACTCTATATCACATTGATCAAAATATATTGTGTTAGTCAAAGGGACTCAGTTTCATGTCTTAATCATAGTTTGACAAACCAGTTGCAATGGGTAAGTTGGGCAAACCTACCCTTTTGAAAATTTGTATGTAGAAAAATTATTGAAGAAGAAAAATCTGCATTCCAAGTGATATTTTATCTAGTGTTGATCAGGTCTTTTTGACTTGGGAGAGGTCAAAATGCATTCTTTAACCTCTACTCAATGCTACATAACATCTACCTATACCAGAATGTTTTTTGTTTGTTTGTTTTCCAGTTACCTTGATTCACATTGTGCAGTGGACAAGTCTCTTTGGGTTCATTTCAAGTGCATCCATTAAACTGAACAATAAAACCGTTCATGTTGACAACCTAGAAGATGACACATCTCGTCTTACATTTGAAAACAACAACAGTTCTGTTGTCATTGAAATCCCCAAGGACTCTAAATTCATTCTGAAAGATGGGTCTGACCATATTATTTTCTCAAGCAAAGGCAAGGGCTCTTTTACAAGAAATGAAGCAGTGCACAATTGCAAGAAGTCGGCAATGTGTGAACCTCTGATTAGTCCTACATGTCTAGGTACCAAGTTACCGTATGGATTCACAACTACCAGTTTAGTTTCTGATGTGTCAGATCAACAGGAAGTACAGGTAATGATTTGATTTCATCTTGATTTGATACATGAATTAGGAAAGTACTTGCAGGCAACACATGGAACTGATCACTTTTATTTATTCTTGGAAGTAGGATAGAACTGATGAGCAGATCTACAATGTTGTGTTGACTTGTAAGTTGAAGAAAGAAATCATATGATGGGACAAGTGCTTTTGCCTAGGTACCAAGTTATCACATGGAATCACAACGGCCAGTTCCTGGCTTTCAGGCTACATTTTACCAGCTTACCAAACATTAGACACAAGTGTATATAAATACTACTCTAGTTTTTCTATACATTTTGTTTTCCAATAATTTTCAGGAAAGGTTGAAGAGATGGCAAGGGTTGAAGTACATACCGAAATGCTGGGCAGTCATACAGTCATTCCTATGTGCCTTGTACATGCCAAAGTGCGAGGATAATGTGGTCAGTGTACCAAGTCAGGTATGTAAGCCATTGTATGCATTCTTTTGACCTTTAAAGCTCATAGATCACTATTCTGTGCAATGTCGGGTGCAAAATTTGTTGCTATTACTAAAAATTCATCAGCTAGACAGAGCTACATGTATGGGTATGATATTTTTTTCCATAATGAACTCTGTCTATGATCTCACAATAAATAATATATACTTACAGGAGGTGTGTAAGCTGTTGTCAGGTCCATGTAGGATTGTAGCTCAGGAATTGTCCCCAGAATTCAACTGTCAGAATGGAACCAAGATTTCATCACATTCTTGTAAGGTAAGTTTGGACTTATCCCTCTATCTTTCTCTCTCTCTCTCTAACATTTTTACTGAAAATCATTCAAAATCTTACTCATGTTCAAGTGAATTATCATGTAACCAACAATCAAACAAAAAACAGACAAGGCTGGTCTTGGGAGGTAGCGCGCCTGCCTTGCATCCTTGCAAGTGCGAGGTCGCGAGTTCGGATTCCCACCCAGGCCAAACTCTATATTAAACAGAAAGGTTTGTTCTCAAAATGGCTGGCTTTCTACTATCTTGTCCTCCTCCCTTCGATTTCGAGATGATGAGACCTCTATTACAGTTCTTTCTATCTATAACCTCATTTTTTTTTTATTTTATTTTATTTTTTTTTTTTTTTAGGCGCTTTAACTATATATTAAAATATGTCATTTACGCCGTTTCAGAATGAAGGGCGTGATCTCAAGTTCAACTCAACGGGTCAGTGCAAACCGCCGCTGGTCAGCACAGAGGTGGTAGCTTCATTCTATCCTGGCGTGGAAGGCTGTGGACTCCAATGTTCGGATCCTCTGTATAGTAAAGAAGAGCATGAGTCAATGCAGAATACAATCTTCGTGTTGGCTATCACCTGTGCCTTGTTTATAGTTTTGTCTGTGGTGAGTGTTATAAGGTAGTGATTTAGTGAACTGAAAAACACAGTCTGAAAAAGGGTTCTTTTTATTTTTATAAAAAGTTAATGTTTGTCATAAACGTTTTTCCTCACTTAATCTTTTTACACATTGATAAATTTTATGGCAACTAACCATTGTGGTCTACAGGCTAGCGCGGAGGACTTTTTACCTGAAGGTTAGTGGTTTGAGTTTTAAGTCATAAAATTTATCTACGTGAATTAGTTGGGGAACAAAATTTGTGACAAGCATTCGTCATACTCAACACAATTCAAATTGCATTTTCTTGTCACATCTTGGGTTTTATGCACTAAAATCAAGTCTATATTTTCTCCTTGTATGGTTTCAGCTGACGTTAGCCATCAACTGGGAAGCCACCAGTATGTACTTCACCTCACAGGTTATTCTGTACATCAACATTTGTTTCTTCAACACATGTATTGGCTGGCTGCTTCAGTTTACTCCGGGCATTGATAAGGAGGATATTGTATGTCAGCGAGATGGAACGCTGAGAGTACCTGGGCCCAGGTGAGTGAGGTTCTGTTCTTTACTAATGTCTGGAATATTGACCATTAGGCCATTTTCCTACAAGTAAGGTTCTAAATGTGTTTTTTTTTTCTTCTTTTTTTTAAGAGGTTTGATCTAGTAAGCCCGTCCAAAAACAAACCCTACCTGTTTCAGAGAAAGTTCTCCTCGGGTGGAAATTGAACCTGCGACCTGGCGCTTACAAAGCAGACACGCTACCTTTCACAAGCTATCTAGACTGGCTTAGCTACTTTTATCGGACCGATTGTCTTGAAACTCGGTACTCTTTTGCGTGACAATAAAGGATATTTTGTGTATAATATAAAAAAAAAACTTTAATAAACACTTGTGTTGTTAAAGAATTGACGAACTTGGCCCTGATATAACCCTGCATCGTTATCTCAAGATTCTATGATGAGTTTTTACTTTCCTTATCCTATGGGTCAAATTTTCGATGGTCAGTTTTTAGTGCCAAAACACGTTTTGAGGTCCCTAGAGCCTAAATACAAAGTTTCAGCCGTTGGTCCGTGTGTCTGTCCTTCTCTCTGTCTGTGAACAAAATATCTCGAGAACGGTAAGAGCTAGAGACTTGAAATTTGGCATGCAGCTGTCAAATGTGACAAGGATGCGACGCGAAACTTTTGGTTAAGATTGGTGCAACGCTTGGCGGCATTTCGGCCGCTTTTTTGCGGTTTTCGGTGTAATTCCATAATATCTGGGGAACGGTATGAGTTAGCGACTTCAAATTTGGTATGCAGTTCACAAATGTGACAAGGATGCAACACAAAACGTTTGGTTAGGATAGTTGCTGCGGTTGGCGGTATTTTGACCGCTTTTTGGCGGTTTTCAACCGTTTTTTGACGGTTTTCAGCGATACTGACTAACGGTGAGGGATATTGTACTTAAAAGTTACAACAGAACTACACCCAAATAAGCATCTTTCAATAGGATAAGGAAAGTCGTGTGATGTTCACACCAGATTTTTTCATTTCGTATTGATTTCAGGTTTGATCTCTGCACGGTTACATTCGTTATCATCTATTGGTCTGTCATCTCGGGACTTGTGTGGTTCATTATTCTCACCTATATCCTTCATATTACACTCCAGGAGAAAACAGGTGAGTAGCTAGTTCCATCGAGTAGCGACCAGTGGCAGCATTACCAAGTGTAAATTGATGATATGAGTAGATGAAAATTAATAGTAAAGGAGGCACGTAGCAATGCTGTGATACCCACTGAAGTTTTGAAAAAGCTCTCTGCTTTCCCACAAAGATTCATGATTTGATTCTGATTGATTTCCTATTATTCGTACAAATATCTTAACCTTTCCATCAGACTAGGGTGGCCATTATTCCAAGCCGAGTACCAAGGATCATGTTCTGGTAAAGTTGCCTTGATGAGGTGAATCTTAATGAGAGCATTGCGCAAGTGTAGCTTGCTGAATGCGAAACTAAACAGGTCGGCTTGGTATTCACAATGCCTCTTGAATAGCATATAGGCGAAAGCACACACCATATTGTAGCCTAGCAGGAGATCCATTCGTATGAGCATGCCGATTACTATGGGGCGAGTATGGAAACCGAACGATTCAAAGACGATGTCCTGATAGAGGAGTACGAATGCTATGCATGTGCTGGGGGAAATAGAAGGGGTTATACAGATTATAGTTTTATAGTTCGTTTATTCTAATGAGATAGGACTTTGGCTAGGGGACGTTAAACAGGGAGTCGACTAGCGTCTAGCTGTGGGACTATAACCAGGAAGAAGAGTAGATGTGAGACTACAAACAGGGAGGAGAACAGCTAGCTGGCAGTTCTTCAAATCTGTTTTTAAAGAATAAGCACAAGTCTTCACGATCGATGACTGCAGTTCAGGACGAGTCAATTAAACATGGCTAGGGACCATCACCCCAGTGTGTAACAGATAAAAAGACATCTCTTCTTTATTCTACCATCACCCTTCGGCGTTTGGCTACAGCTGAAGCCACTAGAATTTGAAGGAGGGGAAGTGGTGGGAGACAAATAGAAGGGTGATCGCATTATTGTAAACTTAATTACTGTCGGTCCAGTCAAAATTAAATAGGAGTAATCAAGAAGTTTTACAGTTAGGTCCGACCATACAACCATCTTTTATCCCGATAAATCGCTTCTTACCTACTAGTGATAAGTAACTCGACGAAAAAACTCTTGGTTGTGTGGTTGTAGAATACATGGCCTAGTTCATGCAATATAATGGCGATAGTTTCCTTGACAGTGCAACAGTCGTTCAAGTGCTTGTTCTTGCCTGGGATATGATGGAAACAGGGTGTTAGATATTTCATTTAGATGAAAGACCTTTTTACATAGTGTTTTTCATAAGTGTACTTTAAAATCGATAGAGGATTCTTTTTGATTTAAATTTGCCATGAGAAAGAAAGCGTCTTCCAACCTAATAATTATGATTTTATCATGCTCTTTGAGTCTTTGCCAATCTCGCTTTTTCGCTGGGATTTCAACCCGTTTCTTCACAAGGCTGAGTAGTGAGTACTCCCTAAAGAACCCTTACTGACTTTAGTGAAGTATTGTGTCTCTTCTCGCCCATCTAATGAGAGGCAGACTACGGGATGGGCATGCTACGACACAGACCACAGGCGTCTAATGTAGCAGTTGTTTCATTGCTACGAAATAAAAACGGCGGTGAAACACTCATCTTAAAAAGATCTAATAATTTGTCCAGCTTTAAATAATCCCTTTGTTTTCTTTTCATGTCTGAATTAATTTTTATTAATTAGGATAAAAGTGATGGTAATCAAAGGTAAGTAGTGATACCTGACTTTTTTTCTTGATATTTCATGACAATGATTTATTTATTTATTTTTTTTTTACGAAAAAAGGAAATTAAATTTATTCTAAACAAAAAGTCTTCTTGTGACCCTTATGCGGTTGCTGGGATTTTAATGCCTCAGCAACACTGTTGAGATACTTACCCACTTTACTATCCTTGTACTCCCTACTCCACTCTGTGGTCTCTGTGCAGTGTGGGTAAAGGGACAATAAAATTTAACCACAGGTCTCTTGTTGGGGGCACGGTTGGTCCAGTGGTAACGCGCTTGCTTGCCATGCAGAAGGTCCCGGGTTCGAATCCCACCATCGACAAAAATTTGTACTCGTTTTTCGATTGCAAATATTTCAACGGGTTACTTTCTGGCGTTCTCGTGTTGACCCAGCACCTAAATGGGAAGTATAGTGTCTCTTCTCGCCCATCTGATGAGAGGCATACTACAAAATATTTATATTTTGACCAACTTCGTCAACGCTTGACAAACCATTCGGTTATTTATTATTTTTTTTAAAAAAAAGAGGTGGATATTTGGTTTTGGCTACAAATTTTACGAGTGGACTCAACTTTACACTCAACTTTTTTTTAAGAGGTTTGACAGAGGGAACTGTAACTGCAGCTATGGTCTTATCGTCCCGAAATCGAAGAGAGAAGAAAGACAGGATAGGAAAAAGCCAGCCGTTCCCTCTTTTTTTTTTTTTTTTTTTTTTTTTAACCATACCCGAGCTCGGTTTATTCAACTTAATGCACAATATTCTTTCTTCAGGTCTCCTTACCCTGATGACACTCAAGAGTTCAAGTGAGGAAGTCATGTCCCCTGAGGTGTCACTCAAAGTTAAGAGTGTGTATCGTCGTACGCTCCTATTTACGATCTTAGTGACTGGACTAAGTCTGATGAGCTACCATTATCTGTTCTATGAACTGAGTCACTCTGACTTGTGGAAAACTAGTCTTCGAGAGTTGATTGTGTAAGTAATAGTGTAGTGACTGATCCTAATTTTTGAGAATTTTGTAAACAAGGAGAGCTCCTCAGATTATACGAGTATTTATTTTAAGGAGACATTTTTTAATTGTGAAGGTGTGTCCAAACAGTCGATCGACGACGAGGTGAATCCATGTTGTCGAGGCAGTGTGGACGGTTCAGTCGACATCGATTGATGGCCGGTGGACTATGTATGGACAGTGGACACACCTTAACATCACTCATAGATAGATTGGTACTTTCTCTTAAAAAAAGAACAGTCTGTACAAATTTTTCACTCTTCTAATAATCTCCGTCTCCCCTCTAGGTGTGGCTTCGGCGTGGGACAGGAAGC
>NW_007381709.1:1400-11505 GCF_000475195.1 Diaphorina citri | reverse complement strand
GAGGGGGAAGAGAGATTTTTTTCCCTTTTCGAATTCCCTCAGCTCTGTCTCTCTTCCCTTAGCTATTTTGTCTCTCCTCTTTTGCTGTGTTTTCTCCCGTCCTGTCGCGTCTTTTCTTGTTTCTTCTTTGGTCTTTCCTTTCTTCAATTTCTTCCTCCTTCAATTATTTTTCTTTTTATTTTCCTATGATCTCTTTTCATGTTTTCCTTGTTGTTTCTATTGGTCTTTCCTTTCTTTCTGTCTCCCCCTTTCTACTAAATAAAAAAAAAAAAAATAAAATAAAAAGAGGGAGAAAGAGAAAAAAATAGGAAATGATGAACTCTGGGAGGGAGGGAGAGAGAGGGAGGGAGGAGAGAGAGAGAGGAGAGAGGAGAGAGAGGGAGAGAGAAAGAGAGGGGGAGGGAGAGAGACTTTAGGGAAAAGAAAGTTTTTTTTTATGAGTCGATAGAGAAATGTTGAAATGACTACATAGATAGAAACTAGCTAATATCTATCTACCTACATAATTATATGGCTTTTATTTTTTTTTTTATTAGGTATTATTATTATTATTATTTTGTCAAAATACCATACTTTTACAAGTAGGTAGGTGATGTTCTCACTGTATTTAATAGGTTTTAAAATCCCCATTATTATTATTATTTTGTCAAAATACCATACTTTTACAAGTAGGTAGGTGATGTTCTCACTGTATTTAATAGGTTTTAAAATCCCCATTTTAGTGGAGATGTCAAAACTCCCAATATTAGTGTCAAAAACTCAAAAATTTTATTTACTTTCTTACCTACTCAATTTTCACATATGTATGTCTAAAGATCTCTTCTTTTCCTGTGTTGTGTGGATTTGTAAGGGCCCAATTAAATGAATAAATACTCCAAGATAAAAAGATTGGTAGATTCTACAATTCTTTTTCTTCTTATTCTTCTTCTTCTTCTTCTTCTTCTTCTTCTTCTTCTTCTTTTTGTATTATCACGCTATAGGTATTTATGATAAAATGAAATTTTTGTCTGCAATGGAACTTTTGTCTTTGGCTGTACATTGTTCAGAATCGTAAAAAATTAAGATATCCTTTCCTACCCCTTATAGGTTAATAGGTACCTTACATCATCTTACATGATCATTAGTAATGTCATTACTAATGATGGAATTCCGGATTTTCTGATTTTTCATCATCATTACTTGGAAATAATGACATTATAACTAATGATTGTGTAAGGTACTCCTTAGATATCAGGGAATCCAAAAAATGATATTTGTACATAGTACATAGGTATAGGTACTCGAATGTCTGTTATGCTGACAGACCTGTTTTGTTATCTTTTCAGCTGACTATTATTATAATCATTTTCCAAAATGATTTTTGAATGCCTTGTTCCATCTTCCATGTGTTTGCGGGTCACATGCTACATTGACAGGTTTCCATTGATCCATTGATATCTTCATTAACATGAGAAGCAAGGTGATCCCAGGTCTCTGATATAAGACAGCACAGTGCTTTTTCTGTCCAAATAGTAAATAGAGGATATGCAGTTAGGTAAATAAGTTCAATTCTTATACGTAAAAACTTGTTGAAAATCAAAAGCTGAAGTCAAAACAGCGGAAAAGGGTATTTGCCAGGTCGAAAATTCAATTTTTATTTGCCGTTTTATGGACAAACGTGTACACTAGTAATGTTGCTTGCAGGAGGACACTTCGATCTTGATTGGCCTGTCCTACTTCGTTCTCGGAACGGTTGGCTTTCTCCTACCCTGTCCTCCTTCTCTCTTGGATTTCGGGATGATAAGACCTTAGCAGTTATTACAGTTTCCTCTGTCAAACCTTTTTTTTATCCCTTGCCTTATCCATACCAACTTTACATTGTTTGGGTCGGCTTTTCTTGTTCGCAGTTTGTATACCCTTCTGTTTCGGATCTCCACACTGGCTTTCTCCTATCCTGTCTTCCTTCTCTCTTCGATTTCGGGACGATAAGACCTTAGCAGTTACAGTTCCCTCTGTCAAACCTTTTTTTTCTCCCTTGCCTTATCCATACCAATTTTACATTGTTTGGGTCGGCTTTTCTTGTTCGCAGATCGTATAACCTTCTGTTTTGGATCTCCTCTCGGTTCTCCAAATTCAATTCTCACTGGTTCGACCTTAGTGGACGGCAGAATTTTCTAGTTCAAAGACCATCATACTGCCTGTGTCTATGCACCATACATAGTGATAGCTAGCCAAGAATTACCAATAGTTCTAGTGTATAAGATCACTATAAATAGTCAATAGTGATAGATAGTCCAAAAACTGGGTATAGGTCTAGTGTAGGTATATGATGGTTTGAACGTCCATAGGTATTATGGTCTCTATACCTAGCTACCTATCTATAGGTCTCAAGTGTATAAATAAGTATCATGGTTGATGGTCCATAGTGCCGACACGCCGACCCAATCGACCAATCAGAGAGCTCCTCGTGATCGACCTACTAGTGGTTCAGTGAACTTCGGATCTGGAGGTTGGTGGTTCGAGTCCAAGTCGGGTCATAAAATCGAGGTGTATCAGGTGGGAAACGACATTTTTGAGAGGCATTGAAGTAAACTCTCGAAAAAGTCTCCAATTACCTATTTGTATTAAAGCAGAGAGAGCTTTTTCACAACTTTTGTGGATATCAAAGCATTACTAAGTGTCTCCTTTGCAATCAATTTCCATATTTCAATAATTTTTTTTACATAACGTGAACTGTATAAGTTATTTCCCTCTCTCTTAATAATAATAATAATAATAATAATAATAATAATAATAATAATAATAATAATAATAATAATAATAATAATAATAATAATAATAATAATAATAATAATAATAATAATAATAATAATAATAATAATAATAATAATAATAATAATAATAATAATAATAATAATAATAATAATAATAATAATAATAATAATAATAATAATAATAATAATAATAATAATAATAATAATAATAATAATAATAATCTTTTTACATACGTGAAGTGTATAAGTTATTTCCCTCTCTCTAACAATATGGCTTCACAAAGTTACCGAAGCATCCATCAAGAATTCAAGATGAAAAAGATCTGGTGTGAACATCACACGGCTTTACTTATCCTATTGAATGATGCTTATTTGGGTGTTCTTCTTAATGTAACTTTTACAATATCTCTAACCGTTTAGTCAGTAGACCTGAAAATTGCCAAAAAAAATAATAATAAAACGGTCGAAAACCGCCAAAAAAACGGTCAAAATACCGCCAACCGCAGCACCTATCTTAACCAAACGTTTTGTATTGTATCCTTGTCACATTTTTTGAACTAACATACCAAATTTAATGCCGCCACTGGTCGCTACTCTCTTAAAGTAGCTACTCAGTTGTCCTCACGAGGCTAAGTGCACCCCGATCTTCTGTAATACATATTACATAATATGTCATTTCTTTTTCAAATTGCAAGTTTTTTTTGCATGAAACGCAAGCCCAGAAGTCCACCTTGCTAACCACACACGGGCTGTGGTTGGGGTACATTTGGGACGGTGTGGTATGTGGTATTAGTGACACAATAAATAACCACAATGAAGGTACCATCATCAGGTACCCAGATGCTATGACAATAGGATTCGACCTTGAAAAGACCAGATCCCAATATAATTGCCTGTCCAGCTATAAAATTATCACCTACCAAGCACCACTACTGAAGTACTGATACTACAAGATGAAAAACACAAGTAAAGTTGTATAAATGTATTAATTTATTATTTCACGTTCAGTTTTGTACTTTTCACAAGGATTGAAAAGTAATTGTTTTGGTACAGCTATAAAACTATGTATCATCTACCAACTACCACAACTGATACGTACCCAGATGCTATGACAATAGGATTCGACCTTGAAAAGACCAGATCCCAATATAATTGCCTGTCCAGCTATAAAATTATCACCTACGAAGCACCACTACTGAAGTACTGATACTACAAGATGAAAAACACAAGTTGTATAAAAAATGTATTAATTTATTATTTTACGTTCAGTTTTGTACTTTTTTCAAGAATTGAAAAGTAATTGTTTTGGTACAGCTATAAAACTATGTATCATCTAGTCATCTACCAACTACCACAACTGATACTTTATTTATTAATCATTTCATTACATAAATAAAGAATACATAGGACCTATAGGATGCTTACCTATAGGATGAAATAATATGCACCTACATACATGGGAAAATGGGTACCTAAATACCTAGGTATAATTTTATTTTTTTCCCTCCACTTTTGTACTTTTCTCAAGAATGTAAAATAATAATTGTTTTGGTCTCACAAGTGGGTTATTGTTCATACAGTTTTACATTTAAAGTGGTTCAAACTGCAGTTTTTCTTCTTCTTCTTCTTCTTCTTCCTCCTCTCCTCCTCCTCATTCTTCTACTTTTTCAATTCTTCTTCTTCTTCTTCTTCTTCTTCTTCTTCTTCTTCTTCTTCTCCTCCTCCTCATTCTTCTCCTTTTTCAATTCTTCTTCTTCTCCTCCTCCTCCTCCTCCTCCTCCTCATTCTTCTCTTTTTTCAATTCTTCTTCGTGAACAATGTAGGTATGTTAGTTGGTGGTGGTGTGCTGGTGTGGTACATCTGTAGTTTTAGGTGTAACGTCTGTGTCTTTAGGTTTTATCTTCTGTGAGGTTCTATCTTATTATTTTGTCTGTGAGTAACCACATTCTCACAGACTTTATCACGGGTAGGTATGTCATAGGTAACCAAAAATTATAGCATTATCTTTAAGGCAAACATGCAGTTCTACACTTAAAATAGAGAGAGAGAGAGAGAAAGAGAGAGAGAGGGAAAGGGGGAGAGTGAAGCTTCAGAGATTGTGGTTTTCACACATTTTTTTTAATAGTTTTATTATTGACATTTATGTTGGTAATTTTATTGTTATTATTTTATGATACGGGACTCTGTTTTGGCTTTCGATTCCCGCCCAGGGCGGATTTTATCCTGATGGGATAATGTTCGTTCTCGGAACGGCTGGCTTTCTGCTATCCTGAAGTGTCCCTGTCAAAACAGTGGTACGAAGTGTCTGATAAATTGGCAATAGGGTGTCTAATAAATTTTCATAAATTTCACGTCATGACGAGTTGAAACTTTGAGAATGGGCGAGAAGAGACACAATACTTCCCATTTAGGTGCTGGGTCAACACGAGAACACCAGAAAGTAACCCGTTGAAATTTATACGACGCTGTAAAAGTACGGTACTATGCAAAAATGTACGACTTTATAAAAGTTGCATACGGTAAAGTACGGTATTTTCAGCAAAATTTACGGAAATCTCAGCTGACCAGTCTGGCAACACTGCCAGGAGAAGTAAAAATGTACGATATTTCTAGCAGTGTACGGTAATTCGGGAGGATTAACCTGGCAACACTGGAGTACAAATTTTTGTCGATGGTGGGATTCAAACCCGGGACCTTCTGCATGGCAAGCAAGCGCGTTACCACTGGACCAACCGTGCCCCTTAAGGAAACCTTTGAGGTTTGAGTCCAAAATAACGTCACAATTACGTGATCCATGGCCTCTGAGTAATATTTTCCAACAAAATAAAGTCACACTCAAGGGTTCATTTATTATTCGGTGACTACATCATGGGGTGCACCCCAGGTTCTAGGTGTTGTGGTTCTCGAGATAGAGCGATCAGTGTGTGAAATGTGAATGAGTTCTTGTTTTTATAATATAAGATCATGGGGTGCACCCCAGGTGCCCCGGCACTGACCGAACGAAGGCGCATGACTCGACAGTTTAGCGTCCAAATTGAAACCAAACACAAAACCCCTCACCATCCCAGCACGTACAACATTCAGCATTTTTAATAGAATCATCAAACACCATCAACCAAACCAGGGGTTTCCAACTTCCATGTGTATGCGGGCCACATGCTACACTGGGAGGTACTTCGCGGGCCACATATGTACATAAGGGAGCACTGTAGGACCGAAAAGTTGGGGGCGGGGGCCAACTTTTCGGAAATGCAGTTTGATCGAATTTTGAGCGCCGCAGGCGAATTTTTCAGTATTCTCCTAATTGTAGGTATGTGGACACACCTTAGGTAACCTATTTTTTTTTTTTTTTTTCTTATTTGTGTTTTTTGGGCCCCCCTTGGTTTACCTTTTTTTTTTTTTTTTTTTTTTTTTTTTTTTTGTGCAGTGGTCTGGGGTCCAATTATTAGGAATCCCTGATTATAAGAAGTTAAAAATAAATAATGAACATATAAATAAATAATAAACATGTAGGTAAATAAACTCATCAGAAGCAGTAGCGTTGAAGTAAATATTGGAACAATTAATCAATTCATTCCGCCCTCACTGTGTATTGGGTTTCCATTGATATCTTCATTAACATGAGAAGCAAGGTGATCAAAGGAATATCCCTACCAAATTTCAGCTTTCTAGGTGTTGTGGTTCTCGAGATAGAGCGATCAGTGTGTGAAATGTGAATGAGTTCTTTATAAGATTAAAAAGGTTCTCTAATTTTATTTATTAAGATTTCATTACATAAATAAAGAATAGATAGTACATGCTTACCTAGAGGATGAAATAATATGCACCTACATACATGGGAAAATGGGTACCTAAGTATATAGGTATAATTTTATTTTTTTTCCTCCACTTTTGTACTTTTCTCAAGAATGTAAAATAATAATTGTTTTGGTCTCACAAGTGGGTAATTGTTCATACAGTTTTAAAGTGATCGAATCGCACTATCTGTGGACACAATTGCAGTTCTTCTTCTTCTTCTTCTTCTTCTTCTTCTTCTTCTTCTTCTTCTTCTTCTTTTTCTTGAACAATGTATGTTAGTTGGTGGTGTGCTGGTGCTGGTGTGGTACATCTGTAGTTTTAGGTGTAACGTCTGTGTCTTTAGGTTTTATCTTCTGTGAGGTTCTATCTTATTATTTTGTCTGTGAGTAACCACATTCTCACAGACGGTAGATATGCCAAAAATTATAGCATTATCTTTAAGGCAAACATGCAGTTCTACACTTAAAATAGAGAGAGAGAGAGAGAGAGAGAGAGAGAAGCTTCAGATATTGTGGTTTTCACACATTTTTTTAATAGTTTTATTATTGATATTTATGTTGGTAATTTTGTTGTTATTATTTTATGATACGGGACTCTGTTTTGGCTGGCGCGTAGGTAACCTTGGGAACTTTTTTTTAAAAAAAAAAAATTAATATTTTATATTTTTTTTTTTAATGAGGTATGTTTTTTTTCTAATTTCCAATATTGTATTTCTATTGTTATGTTCCTTCTTCAGCAAAATAAGAGTGGAACCCTCTGGTTTTTCGTCGTCTTCTTTTTCTTCTTCTTCTTCTTCTTCTTCTTTCATTTGTAGATACCCACCAGTATTGTTAGTTGGGAGATTTTCTTGTGGTTCTAACGGTAGCTTCTTCAATAGATCAGTTGCGCTTACTTTTGTGATGTTTCAAAGTCATAGAGCAGAAAAAATGAGGACCAACGGAATTTTTCTTTTTCTTCTACGACTTCTAGATACCGAGACAAATCGTTTTAAAAAAATACCGGTAAATCGTAAACTTTGACGTCACGGCATACGTTCCCGTAGGCGATGACGTCATAATTCATAACCCCAGTATTGTTAGTTGGGAGATTTTCTTGTGGTTCTAACGGTAGCTTCTTCAATAGATCAGTTGCGCTTACTTTTGTGATGTTTCAAACTCATAGAGCAGGAAAAATGAGGACCAACGGAATTTTTCTTTTTCTTCTACGACTTCTAGATATCGAGACAAATCGTTTTAAAAAATACCGGTAAATCGTATAAACTTTGACGTCACGGCATACGTTCCCGTAGGCGATGACGTCATAATTCATGACCCCCGCTTCGTTTGTTTGTGCGCAGGCGTTTCTGCGCATTTTGACGTGAAATCTGACGTCACAACTCTTTGAACTTTTTCATTAGAACGGCAATGAAAATTTGAATTTTCGACCTTTTAATGTTACTTTTTCCGAGTTTTGACCTCAGATTTGGATTTTTCACAAATTTTTACGTAGGAATCGACCTTTTATTAATAATATTTTCCCAATTGCAAATCCTCCATTATTTTTTATTGCCTAAGGTGTAGAGATTATTCACTTTTTTTAGTCCCATCTAATTATTCGATAGGTATTATCTCTTTATCACCTTTTCTATGGAGTTTTGGTAATAACTGCCGAGGTGCTGAGGTTCTTAGGGACGTGCCATCGCCGCTGACAAATGATAGATCTGTTTATCAGTCCTCATCGCTCGTTGGGTGGCCAGAGCATACAACACAAATAGGCAACACTGTGAAATATTTGCGAACAAAAGACTCAATTGACCAACTAATACCGTGAATAATAATAACACAGGTAAATAGGTAGATAGTATTATTATTTTAAACAAGGACTATGTAAACATAACCTCAGGTGACGTTAAAGCCCTTGAAAGAAGAAGAAGAAGAAGAAGGAGGAGAAAAAATAACATTGGAAATGCCAATTCCATCAGATACCCCATTTGCGTTCGACAGGTACTTTATCATTTTGCTAGATAGACCTGACAAAACTCCCAATATTAGTGGAGATGTCAAAACTCCCAACACTGTCTGTACACCTGTGTGGCCGAAACTGATTATTCAAGTTCCACAAGTCAGGAGCCGAATCTTCCTCGCACAAGTCGTTATGGCAGACCATTACGTGCTCCGGACCGGTATTCTCCAAGCTTTTGAGGGGGGATGTTTAATAGTGGCTAACTCGCCAGCTATGGGTTCCTGATCTTGTGGTCAATCAGTTTTGGAATTAATAAATTAATAAAGTCAGTCGAATATTTGAACTTGACCGAACTGCACAGAAGTTTTCTCTCGCTATTTTAAACCCACTATAAACACTATCAACCCAGCCTAGTTACCACGGACCAATGGCTGAAACTTTGGATTTAGGCTCTAGGGACCTCAAAACGTGTTTTGACACTAAAAACTGACCATCGATATTTTGACCCGATTACATTACTTTCCTTCCTATAGGATAAGGAAAGTAAAAAGGGTTGCCGGTTCCATTCTAGCCCGGGACGAATTGTATCCTACACAGTTAAAGTTTGGAACGGCTGGCTTTCTCCTATCCTGTCTTCCTTCTTCGCTTTCAGGACGATAAGACCGGTGTGTCCACACTCGATGTCGACTGAACCGGTCACACTGCCCCGACAACATAGATTCACCTCATCTATCAACTATGTTCGAACACACCTTTAGAAGGTACCTACAGTCAACTAAAGTTTGGAACGGCTGGCTTTCTCCTATCCTGTCTTCCTTCTTCGCTTTCAGGACGATAAGACCGGTGTGTCCACAGTCGATGTCGACTGAACCGTTCACACTGCGTCACTGCCCCGACAACATAGATTCACCTCATCTATCAACGATGTTCGAACACACCTTTAGAGGGTACAGTCAACTCTGTAAACCCCTATATTGATTTATTTGCCTCGGTGGTGTAGTGGTCAAGGCGCTCGCCTGGTAAACAGGAGGGCGTGGGTTGAATCCCAGCCGAGGTATGGAATTTTATCCTCAATATAATTTGAGAATTTGACCACAATAATTGTATAGTAGCCTACTGCTGGAGTAAAGGGACTTTTCAGTCCTATGCAAGCAGTATAAATAAGAAATAAGCACTATTAATTAATTATTATTTATTTATTTATTTTTGAGCCCCTTACGAGGCCCCCAAAAAGAGAGCAGTGAATTAGAGACCGGAATCTCTAATCCACAATACTGCTAAGAGTACATACCAGTTACCTCGAGATAAAAAATCTCTACAAATAATAGGAAGTTATGTACTGACGAATGAATGGAACAGGTAAACTAGACACGAAATATTGATTGTATGCAATAGTGAGAAGTTGTGTTGTAGTTTTTATTCATGCACTTTGTGCGAGTAGAATGCAATATGGAATGTTTTTGTTGTTGTTGTTTTTTTCTTTGTTTTAGTTTTTTTTTTTATTTTATTTATTACTAACAAAAATAATAAATGTTTTTTTTGTTTTGTTTTGTTTTTTTTTTTTTTTTTTTTTGGGTTTAAAGAGGACCCAAATGGGAATTTTTGGGTGTTTT
>NW_007381709.1:0-967 GCF_000475195.1 Diaphorina citri | reverse complement strand
TGGGCGGGTGGCTTTTGTTGCCCAAATGTGGAGGGTATGGAAGGTCTCTAAAAACCTTAGCAGTTATTTGAACAGTGACTTAACTTTTAGGATAGGTTAGGTAGGTACTTACCTTAAATTTTAATGTGTTAAAAAATTGTATTTAATAAAAAAAAAAATATATTAAATAATAAATTTTATAAAATAGCACATGCATTAAAATATTAGAAAAATAGAGGGAGCGTCAAGCTTACCTGATAACACCGACTGGTTATCATCATCATCTGAGCTAGGTGCTTCCTCATTACCTACATGACTGCATTGTGATGAAGAGGAGGGGGACAGGCAGTCTGTCCGAGGGAGGTTGTCTGAAATGATGAGAACAGACAGCCGGACATTAATAGAAAATCATAAAATAAAATGAAAAAAAAGAAGGAATTTTTAATTATTGTGTTCCACATTGCAATGCTTGTCACAAATATCGTTCCCCAATTACCTATTACACCTAGATAAATTCCACGACTTTTCTTGGACTCGAACCACCAACCTCCAGATCCAAAGTCCTATGCATTAACAATAAACGCATATTAATATGGTATAGATAGGTATGCATCTGAATCCATGGCGTAGTGGTTAAGACGTTACAGCTTCTTGTTCCTTCTATCAAACCTTTTAAAAAATAGTAGGTACCTAAAAGAGAGAGAGGGAGAGGAAGAGAAGGAGAAAGAGAGAGGGAGGAAGAGAAAGAGAGGGAGAGAGAGATGGGAGAAATCGGGAAATCCGTATTTTTTCACCATTTTGCTAGTTTGTACCGTATATGCCGAAAAAAAAGTTGGCAACCCTAGGCTGGCCTTACTTTTGGGGCACACCTTTCCCATTCCCTCACTATAGGGAAAGCAGGCACTATATACTATAGCAGGGGTTCTTAACCTTTTAGAATTGGCGGACCACTATTGATAAACCAAAAATCTCGCGGACCACTTGAGAT
>NW_007381708.1:0-11508 GCF_000475195.1 Diaphorina citri | reverse complement strand
TATGTTCTGTGTGTTTATGAAGAAAAAAACTCAACTTTTCACTCAGTCTTTCTGACTACCTCTCTTTCTCTCTCCTTCCCTCTCTCTCTTTCTTTCTCTCTCTCTTTCTTTTTCTCTCCTTCCCTCTCTCTCTTTCTTTCTCTCTCTCTTTCTTTTTCTCTCCTTCCCTCTCTCTCTCTCTCTCTCTCTCTGTAATTTACTTGAAGACTATACTCACTACTCGCATAACAAAAACTCTCGTCTTATCCTCCTTCTTCTTCTCTCCCTCTCTCTCTCTCTCTCTCTCTCTCTCTCTCTCCTCCCTCTTCTTCTCTCCCTCTCTCTCTCTCTCTCTCTCTCTCTCTCTCTCTCCCTCTCTCTCTCTTCTTTCCCATTCTCTCATTTTCTTCTTTCCGTATCTCTATCTCCTTAATTTACTTGAAAACTCTCCTCTTCTCCTTTTCTTTTACCTCCTCCTTCTTCTTCTTGTTTTTCTTCTTTTCCTTCTCCTCCTCCTTCTTCTTCTCCTTCAAGATGTTAAGCACAAGTTTCTTAAGAAAATAACTGACGTTTTTATTTTAATTATTAAGAAGGAAACGCGTGAAGACAAGAACCCGAAACGAAGAAGACAAAGGAGAGGAAGAAGAACAGGAAGAAAAAGAAGAAGGAGGGATTATTATTATTATTATTATTATTATTATTATTGTCTAATACCGCGGCTGTTCTACTACCTAACCTCTTCTGGGCTTTCAACACAGCAACGAGTGTCCATGATAAAGTTTAGTATACATAAGTCTAATTAATAAACTTTCATGAAAATTGTATGACTACACGATGTTCCTAAGACCTCGTATACAGGATGTACCTGAACTATTGGAAACTTAAAGAACACCCTGTACAACTTTCCTCCTCCTCCTCCTCCTCCTTCTTCTTCTTCTTCTTCTTCTTCTTCTTCTTCTTCGTATTCCTTTTTCTTCTAATAGTCCTTTTTAGTCCGTCTTTCCTTTATTAAATTACTACAGTAAGAATAAAAGGTATAAGGGACGGACTATTGATGTATTAAATATTTACAGACAACCATTTATTAGTTGAAACATTAATTTACAATGAAAAAACAAAAAAGACAAATAATATTCGCTTCGGTGTCGTCTGTCTGTGTGTCTGTCCCCATAGAAAGAATATTTGGGATTGAGTAGGTATTTAGCTCAGAGGAAGAGGTGGGATGGGTATTCAGCTCAAAGGAGAATAGGTGGAATGAGTATTCAGCTCAGAAGAAGAAGTGGGATGGGTATTAGCTCAGGAATTGAAGATAGCTGGGTATTCAGCTCAGGAAATGAAGATAGCTGGGTATTCAGCTCAGGGGGAGAGGTGAGATGGGTATTTAGCTTAGGGTAAGGGAAGAGAGGTGGGGATTCAGCTGAGGTCAGGAGAAGGAGGGGTTGGAGGGTAGGTATAACATAAATTTCAATAAACTCAGAACATTTATGCTAGAGGTATATTTATGTTCTATGTATTTATGTTCTGTGTGTTTATGAAGAAAAAAACTCAACTTTTCACTCAGTCTTTCTGACTACCTCTCTTTCTCTCTCCTTCTCTCTCCCTTTCTCTCTCTCTCTCTCTCTCTTTCTCTCTCTCTCTGTAATTTACTTGAAGACTATACCCACTACTCGCATAACAAAAACTCTCGTCTTATCCTCCTTCTTCTTCTCTCCCTCTCTCTCTCTCTTCTTTCCCATTCGCTCCTTTTCTTCTTTCCGTATCTCTCTCTCTCCTTAATTTACTTGAAAACTCTCCTCTTCTCCTTCTCTTTCTCCTCCTTCTTCTTCTCCCCCTCCTTCTTCTCCCCCTCCATCTTCTTCTTCTTCTTCTTTTCCTTCTTCTTCTCCTCCTTCAAGATGTTAAGCACAAGTTTCTTAAGAAAATAACTGACGTTTTTATTTTAATTATTAAGAAGGAAACGCGTGAAGACAAGAACCCGAAACGAAGAAGACAAAGGAGAAGAAGAAGAACAGGAAGAAGAAGGAGGAGGAGAAGAAGAAGGAGAAGAAGAAGAAGGAGAAGAAGAATGTGAAGGAGAAAGAGGAAATGAAACGATGATATAGGAAAGACGATAAGGGACAGAGAAGAACTAGAATCTATTTAGATAAATGGATAAGGTAGACAAGAAACGAGAAAGAGTAGAAATAAAGAAAAATAAAGAAGAAGAAGAAAAAGAAGTAGATCAAGAAAGAAGTAAGAAAAAATGTGAAGGAGAAAGAGGAAATGAAACGATGATATAGGAAAGACGATAAGGGACAGAGAAGAACTAGAATCTATTTAGATAAATGGATGAGGTAGACAAGAAACGAGAAAGAGTAGAAACAAAGAAAAATAAAGAAGAAGAAGAAGAAGAAGAAGAAGAGGAAGAAAAAGAAGAAGAAGAAGAAGAAGAAGAAGTAGATCAAGAAAGAAGTAAGAAAAGGGGATGGAAAGGAGGAGTGCAGGAGAAGAGAAAAAACGGAGAGGAAGTAGAGATAAAAGAAGGAAGAAAAAGTAGAAGACAACACTAGAGAAGATGTAAGTATAAGAAAAGATGACAAATAAGAAAATTCAAAAGAACATAGGTAGGTACGATTCTCTGAGTTTGCCACGGTAAGAGACTTTGAATGCACCATTTCCCAAAGGATCACTTAAGTTAGGTTCCACCCGGTATAAATTTATTATTTATATGTTACACATTTTCCCTTTTCTTTTTCTTTGTTCGTTTTTCTCTCTGTTTTTATTCTTTCCTTTATTTTTATACTTTTTATAAGAATGATAGTAAATGATATCATAAACATGTGCGTGGAACCAGGTGCAAAATGTTTTCTTTCTTTCCTCTTCTCCTCCTCCTCCTCCTCCTCACTTTCTTCTTCTCCTCCTCTTCCTCAATTTCTAGTTCTTCTTCTGCTGCTTCTCCTTCTTTTTCGTCCTTTTCTTCTCCTCCCCCCTGTTTATTTTCTTCTTCTCTTTTTTCTTTTTCTCCTATTCTTCTTTTTCTTATCCTTCTTCTTCTCTTCCTTTTTTTCTTCTCCTTCTTCTTCTTCGTCGTCTTCTCCTCCTTCTTTAACCTTTTTCAAATCTTTTCGTGTGACCTATTTCGTCTCTTGTTCTTCATCTTCTACTTCTTCGCCGTCCCTCACACCTTTTTTTCTTAATCGAAAAACCCTCATAATCTAAAACCCTAATACTCTAGAACCCTAATAAGGTATAGGGTTTAAAACCTCATGTTTTTTCTTTTGTTCTTCCAAATCTTCCTCTCTCCTTGTTCTGAGCTAATACTTACCTATACTAAAGTAAGTAAGTATATAAAAACAGGCTGGGTCCGTCCCTCCGGGAATTTTTTAGCCCGTAGTTTACTCGATCGTGGTTAAAGAAAATTAGTACCTATGAACCTACCTATTTTGTTTAATATTCAGTTTATTATTATCACTCGCACTGCGTGCTTGGGAGGTTGCGTATACGGCCGCGCTGCGCGCTCCCGGGGTTGTGCATGCTGTCGTGCTTCGTGCTCGCTTGTTTACGGTCGCGCTGGGCGCTCCCGGGGCTTCGCGGGTTTGAGTGACACACACACAGACAGACACCGAAGCGAATACAATACTCGTAGTCCGTCCCTATACCTTTTATTATTACTATTGTAATTTAATAAAGGAAGGACGGACTAAAAACTCAGAGCATTGAGCAGATAGATGGAAGTGATGACTTCAAACACATAGAAATAGAACTGAGAGCAAACAGCTCTATGCGCTATGCTCTCCCCTCTGCTGTTTTTATTTTTATAGCCTAAGTCAGCATTTCGGCAATCTTCCGTTGGGTGGAAGAGCTTACTATAAGTTGGGTGTCTTATCTGAGAATCGAGAAGACACCCCTACAAAATTCTGAAAAAGGAATTTTATTTCTAATTGGTATAAATGCTCGTCCCAACACTGTTGTTACCCCGATTGATACACAACGCTAAATTTTATGACCTGACTTGGACTCGAACCACCAACCTCCAGATCCGAAATACACCGTGCTAACCACTACACCACTGAGGAAAATTCTGAAAAAGCCTCTTTTCTTCACCGTGAATAATTCATGATTTTGTTTCTCTGATTACAGGTAAGTCCAACAAAGATTCCATCCCTAATCTAATGATAATACTGAAGGCAACTATATTTTAGGTTCCCAAGCAGGTAAGAAGAAATGCTTATGCCCTGACGCCTAACCCTAAGTTACTAGAACTTCACACCGCTCAAAAAGAAAAAAAAATCTAAAGCTGTGTTCTCTTCCATTCCATTCTATTCTATCTCTACCGAATGTAGATGTTGTTGAAACCTGCCACTCTGTTGACAGGCTGAGTGTGACCACGAAATCTAATTTAAAATCACAAATCTAATTTTAAATATAGATTCACGAAACAGTAACAGTTTTGACACTTTTGAATCTAATTTCAAACTGTGTAGGTACAGATTTTTGATGTTTTTGACATTTTTTGCCTCCAGATTCGCAGAAGCTTAACCTATCCTCTAAGGCTGTTTGAATTCTACACCTATAAACATCTGAGTGGCGAATCTAATTTCAAACTGTGTAGGTACAGATTTTTGATGTTTTTGACATTTTTTGCCTCCAGATTCGCAGAAGCTTAACCTATCCTCTCAGGCTGTTTGAATTCTACACCTATAAACTTCTGAGTGGGCTTTTTGTATATGCCTTCAGGTCTGATAACTTTCTAAATTAGGGAAATTTGTGAGGTACCTTCGTTATCTGAGCGCCTAAAAGGGAAATATTGTGCCTCCTTTCTCGCCCACCTTATGAGGTACATACTAAGGACATATTACGACACAGACCACACGAGTCTAATGTTGATGTTGCAGTTGTTTCATTGCCAGGTCCCTAAACTTCAATGCCCCCAAAAGTATCTCTCTCATATGCTTGTCGGATTTCTCGTCAAATCCTTCTTTTTCACCTCCTCCTCCTGCTCCTCCTCCTGCTCCTTCTTCTTCTTCTTCTTCTTCTTCTTCTTCTTCTTCTTCTTCTTCTTCCTCTTCTTCGTATTTCTTTTTCTTCTAATAGTCCTTTTTAGTCCGTCTTTCCTTTATTAAATTACTATAGTAATAATAAAAGGTATAAGGGACGGACTATTGTATTCGCTTTCGGTGTTTAGGACCTTTGTAAAGGGATTAACAGGGATTCCTATGAGCTCACAAAGAAAACCGCACCGTATTTTACCAGGAAAAAGTTGCTCGTAGTGTGTTTATACGGGGAAAAGTTGGAGAATGTGTTTTGTGGCGACGGGAGTTTTTACGGGCCAGAGAGACGGTAGGGCTGTGCAAGACAAGGGCTCTCGACGAGGAAAAGGGTTCTTAAAGGGAATAGGGTTCTAACAGGGAATAGGGTTCTAATAGGGAATACGCTTCGAACAGGGAATAGAGTTCTAACTGGGAATACGGTTCGAACAGGGAATAGGGTCCTAATAGGGAATACGGTTCGAACAGAGAATAGGGCAGGAAAAAGTTGCTCGTATAGTGTGTTTATACGGGGAAAAGTTGGAGAATGTGTTTTGTGGTGACGGGAGTTTTTACGGGCCAGAGAGACGGTGGGGCTGTGCAAGACAAGGGCTCTCGACGAGGAAAAGGGTTCTAAGGAATAGGGTTCTTAAAGGGAATAGGGTTCGAACAGGGAATAGAGTTCTAACAGGGAATAGAGTTCTAACAGGGAATACGGTTCGAACAGAGAATAGGGTTCTATTAGGCAATAGGGTTCGAACAGGGAATAGGGTTCTAGCAGAGAATAGGGTTCTAATAGGGAATAGGGTTCGAACAGGGAATAGGGTTCGAACAGGGAATAGAGTTCTAACAGGGAATACTCTCTCTCAATAATTATTGTATTCTTATTAGATAGATATTGTGATAGAAATTAGTGTTCGCCCTACACTTGGAGTTAGACCACGCTACGCCACTGGTTCTAATAAGGAATAGGGTTCTAACAGGGAATAGAGTTCTAACAGGGAATACTCTCTCTCTCTCTCTCTCTCTCTCTCTCCCTCCCTCCCTCCCTCTCAAATAATTGTATGAGCTAAAGCCCCTTTAGAGGTGAGCGATTCATTTCTAACTTAGGGTTTGGGTTGTGTTTTTTGGGGTCGCTAGGATCTAGAAAGCTAGTCGCTATGAAAACTCTCTCTTTTTTTCATCCCAAATCACTCCGTGGCGTTTCTTTTGGCGCACAAACTGTTTTGCAAAGTTGAATAAACAAATTCAACCCAACACCCTTCACGGAGGCGGGAGAGAACTCTCCCTCTCTCTCCCTCCCTCCCTCCCTCTCAAATAATTGAATGAGCTAAAGCCCCTTTAGGGGTGAGCGATTCATTTCCAACTTGGGGTTTGGGTTGTGCTTTTTGGGGTCGCTAGGAACTAGAAAGCTAGTCGCTATGAAAACTCTCTTTTTTTCATCCCAAATCACTCCGTGGCGTTTCTTTTGGCGCACAAACTGTTTTACAAAGTTGAATAAACAAATTCAACCCAACACCCTTCACGGAGGCGGGAGAGAACTTTGAAAAAGTCAAGTCAAATAAATTTCATCACTGTCAAACGACGAAGAAAAAAGTCGAAAAAGTCATTTATGTTGAAAGACAAACCTCAAGTTCGCTTATTTCTACCCGAACAAGCCACACACGCGTTAGGATTTCAGATTTTGAGATAAATATTTCCAGGCAGAACTTTCAGATATCAGTTTTTCAGATAAATAGGTACATAGGCTCCATGGAAAATTACTCCTAGGCCATCCTAATACCTTTTATTTTTAGAATCTTAATTTTAATTTTAGATTTTCTATTTCTATTTTGTGCTTGTAACATCTAAACAATTTGTTTTGACTTGAAATACATGAAACTTTGAAACTTGAAACTTTGAAACTGGGATCTCAGGTATAGGCTCAAGTTGAAATCGTAATGCCACGAACAAGGCCTCATATAATTTGACTAAGGGTCAAATAATGTAAGAGAGGCCCTGAGACGAGTCCTAAAACTCCTTATATTTTTTTTTCTTTTTTACTTTCCTTATCCTATAGGAAGGAAAGTAATGTAATCGGGTCAATTTTTTTTTAATTTAAGCAAGGTTTTAATTTATAAAAACATACACCTATTTTGTACCAAATACATGAGACCTTGTTTAGACTGCGGGAGTAAAGGGACTTTTAAAAAAGTTCCCATAAAAGTAAAAGTCAAGTTGTGTTTAGCCCCCCCCCCCTTAAACTTTCCTCTCATTAGACCCCACTTTGTTGTCTCAAGGGTTGTCTTTTCCGATAGAAAGAAAAACATCAAATCTTTATTCTGTTCCTCCTCTTGCCTCTTCTCTTGGCTCTTCTTTTTCCTCCTTGAGTTCCTTGCCTCTTCGTTTTCCTCCTTGAGTTCCTTCCCTCTTCTTTTTCCTCCTTGAGTTTCTCGCCTCTTCTTTTTCCTCCTTGAGTTCCTTGCCTCTTCTTTTTCCTCCTTGAGTTCCTTCCCTCTTCTTTTTCCTCCTTGAGTTCCTTGCCTCTTCTTTTTCCTCCTTGAGTTCCTTGCCTCTTCTTTTTCCTCCTTGAGTTCCTTGCCTCTTCTTTTTCCTCCTTGAGTTCCTTGCCTCTTCTTTTCCCTCCTTGAGTTCCTTCCCTCTTCTTTTTCCTCCTTGAGTTCCTTCCCTTCTCTCGAACCTATTCCCTGTATAACCCCTCCTACCACCACTCTTTTTCCCCTCCTAGTCCCTACACCTCTCTCTCTCCCCCTCCCTATTCCCTATCTCTTCTACCATCCCCCTCCCTCTTCCCTTCCATCGTTCCTACCTCTTCTTCTGTCCCCCTACTTCCCCTCTAAACGTCCGAACCCCCGGTCATCTTCTAATTTTTCCCTCCCTCTAACTTTCCTACCCGTTCCTCTTCCTCATTTCCACCCTTTTCCCTTGAACTTTATCTTTTCCTTCCCAAGAATCTTTCCTCCCCTCTCGAAGCTGGTTTCAACCCTAGCCGGGAGAGAAAGTGTTCCCACGACTAAATTTCTCTTCTTCCTTAAATCTTCTCCTCCTCTTTATTCTATCTCACCCTCTTCCTCCTCCTCTTCCTTACTCCTTCTTCTCTCTAGTTCCTAACCTTCCTTCCCTAATCATCATTCCCCTTGTCTCTACCCCTACACCTCTCTTCCCACTTAGCTCCCACCCGTCGGAAAGAAGTGTTCACTTGACAAACTTTCCCTTAAAGACACTCTCTCCCTTCCCGTCTATGCCTTAGCTCCTCTTCTTCCTCCTCTTACTTCCTTCTTCCTTCCCCTCTCCCTACCTCTCTTCCATCTAGCCTCCACCCTTGGAAAGAAGGGTGTTCCCTTGACAAACTTTCCCTTAAAGACACTCTCTCAGTCTCTCTCGTTCCCTGCCTAGACCTTTTATCTCTTCTTCTTCTTCTTCCTACTCCTACCTCTCTCCCGACCTTTGTCCCCTCTAGTCCTTACCCCAACAACTCTCTCCCTCCTAGTCCTACCCCTCTCTCTCCCCTCTCTTCCACTAAAATCCGCCCCGGGCGGGAATCGAACCCGCGGCCTAGCGCTTACAAGGCAGACGCACTACCAACTAAGCTAACTAGGCTGGCAGCGAAAGTCTTTAGTGACTTGGGTTTTACCCTCAATCAATACGCTAAATTTTATTTTTGATTTGACTTAGATTTGACCCAAGAACTTCCAAATACAAAGCGAACATTATCCCATCAGGATAAAATCCGCCCCGGGCGGGAATCGAACCCGCGGCCTAGCGCTTACAAGGCAGACGCACTACCAACTGCGAAAGTCTTTAGTGACTTGGGTTTTACCCTCAAATCGGCGATGTCGTTCCGCGATCAATACGCTAAATTTTTTTTGATTTGACTTAGATTTGACCCAAGAACTTCCAAATCCAAAGTTCACCACTGAAGACGTGAGAGAGAGAGAAAGGAAGAAAGAGAGAGGGAGGAAGGATTTCCAACAAATGAAAAGAAAGAAAAAAGAAAGGAAGAGAGAGCAATAACGGGAAAACAACACAAATTTGTTTGTTCTTGGAACAACTCAAACAAAAACTGTGAGGAATTATTAAACTTTCCTGGGAGATGAAAAACAGGGCTGTATTTAGGGGAGGGGGGGGGTTTAGGGGCCAGGCCCCCCAGTACAGGAGCGGAAATAAAAAGAAAGCCCAATTGAGAGGGCTTTTTTATTTGTACTTTGGATCGAAGGTCGAAGGAGGCCCATTCTATCGTTTCATTTCCTTCTTTCTCCCTTTTTTTCCCTTCTTCTTCTTTTCTTCTCCTTCTCTTTCTTCTTCTTCTTTGTTTCATTCGTGTCGCATCCTTGTCACATTTGAAAGATACATACCGAATTTCAAGTCTCTAGCTCTTACCGTTCTCGAGATATTTTGTTTACAGGCAGACAGACAAACACACGGATCAATGGCTGAAACTTTGGATTTAGGCTCTAGGGACTTCAAAACGTGTTTTGACACTAAAAAAATGACCATCGAGAATTTGACCCGATTACATTACTTTACTTCCTATAGGATAAGGAAAGTAAACAAATCGAGACACTTTGGTGCTTGGATTTCTCTTTCTTAAGCTTAACTCTAACAACGGCCTTTGCTTGATGGAGGATTTACGTCATTTTATAACTTGAAAGTCTTTTTTTTTTAAGAGGTTTGACAGAGGGAACTGTAACTGCTATATGGTCTTATCGTCCCGAAATCGAATAGAGAAGGAAGACAGGATAGGAGAAAGCCAGCCTTTCCGAGAACGAACATTATCCCATCAGGATAAAATCCGCCCCGGGCGGGAATCGAACCCGCGGCCTAGCGCTTACAAGGCAGACGCACTACCAACTGCGAAAGTCTTTAGTGACTTGGGTTTTACCCTCAAATCGGCGATGTCGTTCCGCGATCAATACGCTAAATTTTTTTTGATTTGACTTAGATTTGACCCAAGAACTTCCAAATCCAAAGTTCACCACTGAAGACGTGAGAGAGAGAGAAAGGAAGAAAGAGAGAGGGAGGAAGGATTTCCAACAAATGAAAAGAAAGAAAAAAGAAAGGAAGAGAGAGCAATAACGGGAAAACAACACAAATTTGTTTGTTCTTGGAACAACTCAAACAAAAACTATGAGGAATTATTAAACTTTCCTGGGAGATGAAAAACAGGGCTGTATTTAGGGCAGGGGAGGGGGGGTTAGGGGCCAGGCCCCCCCAGTACAGGAGCGGAAATAAAAAGAAAGCCCAATTGAGAGGGCTTTTTTATTTGTACTTTGGATCGAAGGTCGAAGGAGGCCCATTTTATTGTTTCATTTCCTTCTTTCTCCCTTTTTTTTCCTTCTTCTTCTTTTCTTCTCCTTCTCTTTCTTCTTCTTCTTTATTTCAAAATTCCATAACAAACCATGATCCAGAAAGTAGAATCCAGAATTAATCAAGAAAGGAGGGGCAGGAGGGAGAATCAAGAAAGGAGGGGCATGAGGGAGAACTAGGTATGTAATCTTGGGCCCCTCTTCCTTCCCTCACTAATACGGGTCTGAGAATGCGGGCCTGATAGAGTAGATTTTCTTTTTTTGTGAGGGAGAGAGAGAGATGGAGAGAGAGAGAGAGAGAGGGGGAGAGAGAGAAAGAGAGAGAGAGAGATCAGGGAATAAAGTTTTGCCCCTTGGGAGACGTAATGCATTTTCTTTTCGAAATGCAAAACCCCTTGAAAAACGATCTCTAACTCAAAATAGTCTTCCAAAGTTTGCCATTAGTTTAGCTAATTTGACATTGAAGTAAAAAAAAAACTTGGAACAAGTGGAAATTTTCAGGCTTTAAAAATATAGGTACCTATCTCTACAAACCTACATGCTTTTATAACACGTGATGTAACCATCAATTTCTTTAATTCATCCAAATAAATAGAATTCAACATCATACTGTCAATGTGTCATCCAAAATACACAAGTGTACCAAGTTTCAAGTCGATCGGTCCATAAAGAGCGACTCAAAAGTGAGACACAAGATTTGACCCATACAGAAATCTCAAGTAACTTTTTACTTTCCTCATCTTATACCCTATACACCTATAGGATCCATAGGGAGGAAATGAAAGTTATGACTGAAATTTTTAAATGTTACATTCAGTTTTGATCACATATTCACATAGGATTTGTTCTTAATTTTATTTACACGTATAGGAACCTTTTTATCTTTCCTTTGTAAACGGAATTTGTCAAAAGGTCTATCACATTCAAAATAAATAAATCTTTCTCTGCCCTTTCGGTCTCATCTTTTGAACCAACCAAAATGGCTGCTGGACACCACATCATCATCATCGTCATCATCATCAAGCAGGTCGGAATGCGAGTCATGTCCAAAATCAAAATGGTGGTCCAGGTCCAGCCCAAACCCTCCGTCCAAATGATCATCAACATCGTCCACCAGTCCATATTTGTCATAGCCATAACCCAAACTATAACCCAGTCCGTAGCCAAGCCCCCAACTGGGGCCCAAATGGGTGATGCCCAACCCGTAAAGGTGGCCA
>NW_007381707.1:7003-11513 GCF_000475195.1 Diaphorina citri | reverse complement strand
TGTGGGGGGGGGGTCATTTTGAAAATCTAAATTGCCTACAGACAATACATTTCTTCAGCTATGAATCCAATGCCTTCTTAGCAAATGATCCAACACTGTGCCAGGCTTTAACACTGTACATACCTGTTTAGTTAACTTCTGTGTTAGAATGGGAACCAAATACTGCAAGGCACCCTTAGCATAGAATCTGGAGGTGCGAGTCGGGGGTCTACCAAAGTCTGCTGCCTCGCTGTCTTCTATGGCCAGGTCTACTTCTTCATCACTCACATTAGACCAGAACTCAATACCTGTTGACATCAATACAATAGGTTGTATAAATCTAAATAAATTTCATGGTAGAGTTTACAGTCTAGTACTGACTTTATACAGTCTATTGTTGAAAATTTTCCGAGTATGTCGTTGGGGTATTCACGCTAAAAAAAAAGCACCTTGGGGTAGCACATTTTGCTGCGGTAATTTTCTATATATTCACAACACAGATTAGAAATATGTAAACCTACCTGGTTGTAAATAGTGTTTTCTTTTCAATACTTACAAGATTTGTTACTGCAGCTTGTTCA
Organism: Diaphorina citri; assembly: GCF_000475195.1. NCBI lineage: Eukaryota > Metazoa > Arthropoda > Insecta > Hemiptera > Psyllidae > Diaphorina > Diaphorina citri. The sequence continues at coordinate 10,953 of NW_007381707.1, read as the reverse complement.
AGAAAATTTTGTGCAGATTGTAGCTCATTGACATCTGGAAAGATAAAAAAAAAGGAATTACCTACTCAATACATCTTCATTTCTGTGCAACTTTTTTCCCCTGCAGGAATGAAACAGCTACTAAAAATAAATAAATATTACACTGTGTCACCTACGCTACAGTGAGTAGGCCTTTCTTCTGACACCCTTTATCTCTTTATAGAGAACCAACCAATCTTGAAATTGAGGCTTGATCTGGAAGAAGGGCATAACTACAAAAACATAGTTTTGAAGTTTTGAGATAATTGTGTTTAAATTTTTCATTTTCAAATAAACACAATGTTACAGGGTTCACAAAATTGGCCAAAACTTCTCGTAGAAAAGAGATAGGAAGATGATTCTTTCACAGTCATGGTCAGATCAAAGTTTGCTATCAAAAAATGCAGACTCCCCAAAAAGGGCGTAAATGACATTACACCCTTTTTTCTAGATCACAACTCAATTAATTATAATGGTTTGATGGATAAAATCAAGAGTTTTCAAGAATCCCAGGTCTGGATGAGACTTTATGTACACCCTGTACACCCTATCTTTCATAACTCCATAGGTTCTGTGCTTCTGTGGCATAGCTCACCAATTAATGCATGAAGTCAAATTATATTATACATACATAATCAGAGAGCACATAGAGTTCATGATAATCATTGCTAACAAGCTAACAACTCTAGTAATGTGTATATGTATTGCTCTATTTACAAACAAGGAACAATGTGTGACTAGTGACTGGGTTTTGCCAAACTAAGGAATTACATATTAAATTTGCATATAGGTCAACCATAAATATAGCCCACCCATGTCCATTAATTCAATTTTTTTTTTTGTTAGTTTAAGGGAAAAAGTTTTTCAGAAAAATGTTTTTTCTGATTTTTTTTTTTTTTTTTTTTTTTTTTTTAAATAAAAATCTCAGGTACATCTCTAGCATAGAGTGATGATTACTCTTTCACTTCTTGCCTCCTATTGCCCTAATATGAACAATGCATAACCTCAAAATTTCAAGACCTTGTTAAATTTCTCTGGCTTTCTCCCCTGTACAAATACATTTTGGAAATCAAAACTGATGGTGGAAAAACCAAAATTCTGTGTAGGTTCGAAGCAGAATACGGGGTCTACCAAAGTCTGCTGCCTCGCTGTCTTCTATGGCCAGGTCTACTTCTTCATCACTCACATTAGACCAGAACTCAATACCTGTCGACATCAATACAATAGGTTGTCTAAATCTAAATAATTTCATGGTAGAGCTTGGAGTTTACAGTCTAGTACTGACTTTATACAGTCTATTGTTGAAAATTTTCCGAGTATGTTGTTGGGATATTCACACTAAAAAAAAAGCACTTTGGAGTAGCACATTTTGCTGCGGTAATTTTCTATGTATTCATAACATAAGGATCTTTTTATCTTATGGCACATAAAACTAGTCTACTAACTGGTAAGTAGGCAGCAATAACATACCTTGTAAAGCAACTTCATCAATATCACTCTTCATAGCTTCCAATGTAATGGGGAATAAAGAAAAAAAAAACATCGAGATGGTTATACTATTAATAGAAAGGGATAGAAGATAACAAGATAAACAATAATGTAATTTGCTAGTGCCTACCAATAATTTTTAATAGCTGTGGGTATGACATTGCTAAATCCAGGTTTTCGTATCTCTTGTTAAATGCTTCAAGAATTTTATTTATTGCTGATGGATACTTTATGTTTGATGTATTTTCAAATAGTACATAGTTGTCATTTATTCTTAGTCTTGCATATGGAATTTGTATATTTATGTTGGATAGTAATTCAGGACAGTCAATTTTGTTGTTGAATAATTTGTGTAGGAATATTAGTTTTTGTCCTTCTCTTCTTTCCTCTAATGTTTGTATGTTAAGTTGTTCAATTAAATCTTTATAGGCTATTCCTTCTGGATATGTTGGGTAAAATTTGTTTTCTAAATAAAATAAGTATTGAGTGAATCTCTTTTGTACTTTTTCAATTTCATTTATCATATCTTTTGTTTTAGGATTCCATACGTTTGAACAATATTCCAGTTTAGATCTGATTATTGAGTTGTAGAGCATTATTAAGGTGTCTAGATCTTGTATTTGTTGTGCGTGTCTTTTTATCAATCCCAATCGTTTGAAACAGTTCTTTATGGTGGTTTTTATGTGTATGTTGAATTTTCCGTCGTGTTGAAAAATTACTCCTAAATCCTTTTTTTCTTTTACATTTTTCAAAGGTTCATTTGCCAAATAATATTGATGTTGGAATTTTATTTTACCTCTACAAAATTGTACTTGTTCGCATTTTGATATGTTGAATTGTAGTCCGTTTTCAGTAGACCATTTATGTGCATTATTAATATCTTCTTGTAATTTATGACAATCATCCTTACAACTTATGCTTTTAAAAATCTTTAAATCATCTGCAAAAATAAGTGCCTCTGAGTGTTTTAGATTAGCGATCACTCCATTCATCATGAGAATTGCAAAAAGACTAGATAATTTGCTACCTTGAGGAAAACCTGATGTTGGTATAATTTCGCGTGATTTGGTGTCCCCATACTTGATTTGTATTGTCCTGTTGTTTAGGTATGAATTGATGAAGGTTGTAGTGTCATCAGTAAATCCAAATTTTTTCATATTATTCAACAATACCGAAAAGTGCACTTGATCAAAAAATTTTGATATATCGGTGTATATTGTATCTAGTTGCTGGTTATTGTTGAATGCTTTTTTTATTTTTGATTCCATTATCATTAAGTTAGTTTCTGTTGATCTTTTTTTGAGGAAACCGTGCTGTTGTGTTGTTATGTTATGCATTATATTTTTATGAAGTTTGATATAAATTATGTTTTCAAATACTTTTGCTATAGAGTTTAGTGTTGATATTGGTCTACCGTTCCGAGAGCGAACATTATCCGTTCAGGATAAAATCCGCCCCGGGCGGGAATCGAGCATGCGGCCTAGCGCTTACAAGGCAGAAATGCTACCAACCAAGCTAAAACTAGGCTGGCTGATTTGACTTTAGGGAGTTTTTACTTAACTTTTATCAACTGAAGTCTTCTGATTTTTTTTTTGTTCTTTTGTCAGTCTCTTACAGCTAGGCAGCCCTATTTTGTACCCTTTGTTCTCTTGAATTTTTCATGTCCTCTTGAATTTTTTTCCTTCAAGTCTTGATTCAAACAATTTATTATGACCTATCCGACCTCAAATTAACTTTACCCAACCTGAGTGGGGTCGGGAAAAACCAGCGCAATCGATTGTCACCCATCCGAATTCTCACCACGCTCAAAGTTAATTTCCAGTGATCTATTTGGAATTTGGACTGTTCTGGGAAACGAAGCGAAGTACGAACGGTTGAATAACCGCCGCAAATTTGGCTTCACATTGAAAATATTTCACTCCTGTCCACACTTTCTGACATCCTTGATGTTTGAGAATATAGCACTTAAAAAAATCTCGAAGTGAGAAACTAGCCATCGCTTTGTTCAAAATAAAAATGGCGTTGGTATTTAGAAATGGTGGGAAAATTTGAAAAAAAAGTAAAAAAAAAAAGAAATGAAGAAAGAAAAAAATCAGATTATCAGAGTGGATTTTATTAATACTTTATGTTCAGTGTTCAACCCTTCTTCTACCAATTTTCTCAATAATCTGACCAAATGGCTCATACCGACTTCATTGGTCATGTCTTAGAAATACCCACATTCTGTAACCACTGGTAAGTTGTCCCACTTAAGACAGAACCGAGACCACAGTCATAGCTTAGATTCAGATTCTAGTCCCAGCCATTAAAAGCTAGATAAGTTCTAGCCAGATAGGTGAAGATGAGACAATATTGTTTAAAATGAATGGACTAACTAGAGTCCAAGTGTCACATAGTAGGTAAGTACACTCTGGGTTCCATTCCTCAAGTGGGTTAGTTTACAT
>NW_007381707.1:0-2207 GCF_000475195.1 Diaphorina citri | reverse complement strand
CCCCCCCCCCGTGAGTTGAGTTTTTGCGGCCCGCCAACTCTCTACCTTGGTCTCTTGCGGCCCTCGGGTGCCCTAAGGTTGGACAACCCTGCTTTATATGATTCCTTATTACACGGGGAGTATTTTAAGATATAAAATTTTTGGACTTGGAAAATTAAAAAAAAAAAGTTCAATTTTTGGACACTTTTAAATGATCCATCATTACATGAGGAGTATTTTAAGATAAGAAATTTTCAACCAAAAATTGGCCGCCGTAGGCTGCTCAGGCTCGGCTCAGGCTTTGAAAAAAAAAATCTTTTTTTTTTAATACTTATTTCGCAGATGTAATAGAAAGTCCTGTGATGTTCACACCAGATTTTTGGGAAAATTTTCAAAAAAAAAAGTTCAATTTTTGGACACTTTTAAGTAAATGATCCATCTTTACATGGGGAGTATTTTAAGATAGGAAATTTTCGAGCAAAAATTGGCCGCCGTAGGCTGCTCAGGCTCGACTCAGGCTTTGAAGAAAAAAATCTTTTTTTTTTTAAAAATACGTATTTCGCAAATGTAATAGAAAGTCCTGTGATGTTCACACAAGATTTTTTTTCTATTCTATTCTATTTCTCAGGTTCATATCGAGTTTCAACCGAGCCAATCTAAAGTACGAGATTCTACCGAAGAAGAACGTACTCAAAGAAGTGATCTCCCTGATCAAAGCCAAGTATTCAGGTCAAAGTGGTATCGTGTATTGTTTGACCAGGAAGGAGTGTGATTCTGTGGCTGCTGCTTTGGCTCAGGAGCGTATTAATGCTATCAGTTATCATGCAGGTCTTGCTGATAAGCTCAGGAATGAGGTGCAGATGAAGTGGATCAGTAATAAAGTTCATGTAGGTCACTGGACTGTGGTATCGTGTATTGTTTGACCAGGAAGGAGTGTGATTCTGTGGCTGCTGCTTTGGCTCAGGAGCGTATTAATGCTATCAGTTATCACGCAGGTCTTGCTGATAAGCTCAGGAATGAGGTGCAGATGAAGTGGATCAGTAATAAAGTTCATGTAGGTCATTGGACTTTTTTTTTATTAGAATTTACAGCTTACACCGTCCAGCAGTCTAGGACGCTTTACGTTCCTTATTAGAACTCACCAGCTAGACATAGCTGCCAGCTACCAGTTGTTGGTGGACAAGTCGGATGTTGTATTTAAACCCCCGGCGTTTGTTATGGAAGGCTCGGGAAATGGCCCTATCCTTTCCCTAAAAAAATTCAGAGCTTTAAAATTTCAAGCCGTTCATTTTTTTAGGTTTGACAGAGGGAACTGTAAACTGTAACTGCTAAGGTCTTACCGTCCCGAAATCGAGGAGAGAAGGAAGACATGATAGGAGAAAGCCAGCTGTTTCGAGAACGAACCTTATACCTTCAGGATAAAATCCGCCCCGGGCGGGAACGGTACCCGCGACCTATCGCTTACAAGGCAGACGCACTACCAACCAAGCTAACTAGGCTGGCAGATTTATTTTCTTTTCAAATACCTACGTATTCTGCAAATGTAATAGAAAGTCGTGTGATGTTCACACCAGATTTTTAATTAAGGAATTCCTCGTTTCACCATCTTATATGCTATGGTTTTTTTCTTTAGTTTGTCTGTCAGTTTATTTCAACACCTATACGTATTTCTCAAACGGTTTATCTGATTTTGGCAAACGTGTTCAGTAAATTAATCCAATTTCCTCATCTAGGTAGGTACTATTTTTCTATTATAGTCTATTTTTTACTTTTTTTTTTGTCTCCCGTGGTTGCATATTTCTTCTGAGATTCCGTCGATGTGTGTGTCTATGATAAACTACCTAAGTACTTACTATTATTATTGTTTTATCTCCCTCCTCTAGCTCTACAATGTATGGAAGATCCAATGGAAGAGGATCATCTGGATTCATTCTCTAGTTTTGATCAAGCCGGATTATCTTCCCCCTATATTGGATCTTCGCCTAGGAAGGGAGGATATAAGAGAAGGAGAAACTATGGAGGGGGAGGAGGTAGGAAGAGGAGGAAGGTGACGCGTGCCAGACGAGGTGGAGGGTAAGTTTGTTTATTTATTTATGGAACGAACGAAGTAAGTACGGGATGGGCATGCTACGACACAGACCACATGCGTCTAATGAGTAGTTGTTTTATTGCTACGAAATAAAAACGGCAGTGAAACACTCTTTTTTTTTTTTTTTTTGTTAAAGTAA